>NW_027496611.1:0-190279 GCF_021521415.1 Bidens hawaiensis
CACAAGGATTCCCAACAAAATGTTCAAAGGGCCGTAATGGCCAAACACAACCACAAGGCAGAAATTTTAAGAGTTCCATGCCAAACCTACATTGTTTAAGATCACATAACATTGTTTTAAAAAGTGCTAAGAAAGCTACGAATCAGGTACTTAAACATCAGAAATAGGCTTTGAGGTACTAGCCTTACCACCCAAAGCCTTCTTGGACTTCTTGACTTGTGGGACAACATCAGCAACAGCCGAGCCTTCGAGGCTTGCCACATGAGATCCGTCGCTTCCCCCAGATAAAGTCTCATCACTATCACCGAAACGGGAACGTTTTTCGACCAGGGGTCAAGCACCTCTTTAGCAACCTTCTCATCAAGGCTGGCTGGTTTCAAGCCCTGCAAAACTGAAAGAGGCTTACCATAGCATAACGAAACTTCACCCACATAAGGGTAAGTGAGCCTTTCCATCGCATGAACTGAACTGGTGAAAAGCTTGTAAGCTTCAGGGTGGAACAAGGGGGACTGCTCCATAGGCTGACCGGTTTCGTGATGATGGAAGCCTGCAATAAAATCCAAATGCTTCCCATGGCCTAGCAGCTTCGTGTAAACATCGCCCAGCACCGAGTTAAACTCTTTAGAATGAAGCAAGTAAGATACAACCTGCTGAAAGCCATGCTCAATCAACCACTTGTTGTCATCAGAAGTTTGGGTAACCGAAGCCTTCAATCCTTCCTTCTCCATCTCGAAGGCTTTCCTCTGCACCTCAAAGGCTTCACGGTCAGCATCCAACCTAGTCCTGTCAGCTTCCATAGCTTTCTTCAACCCTGCCATCTCAATCGCGTGGCCACGAGACAACTCTTCAATCTTTTTCACATTCACTTTCTCCTTCTCTGAATAACCTTCAACTTCTTTCTTCATGGCCGCAATAGAGGCCTTCATCTTCTCCTTCATCTTCATGAACTCCTCCATCCCTTTTCGAAACCGAGTAACACCTTCTGCCAAAAGGGCAGAAACGTTGCAAGAGATTTAGGATCAACCTGGACAGCAAGAAATCACCTTCCATCTTGGAGATAGTATCACGAACCCCCGGAGGAGCAAAATGGGCTAAAGCATCAGCACAAACTTCGGAATCCTTGAAACTATCCCCGACCTTGACACTCCACCCTGGCACATAAACAGCATCGCCATCCAACCCTTGAACCACAGACATAGCAGCTTTCTTCCCAACAAATTTCCCCTTCTTAGAAACCACCAACACATGTTCCTTCTCAACCTCCACAGTTGGACCTTGGTCTTCAGAAACTTGAATGTCATCACTAACCTCAACTGGCTCATGAGAGGATGAGGTGGCAACAGACTTTAACAAACGACGTGTGGAACGACGAGTGGAAGATTTTGGAACAGCGGTCTTGGTGAACCCTTTAACATTTGCAACCCCAGCATACTCAGCATCCTCAAATCGACCCTCTTTCCCGCGAACAACCGAATCCTCCCCAAAAACAGCAGCAGCATCAGTAAACCCAACATCCGAAGTGTCATCGCTTTTCAAAAAGTCTAAGGCAGACATAACTACAAAACACAAAGAAAAATAATTAGCAAACGTACCAACGAAACAAAGCAAATACGGGACAAACAAATGCATACCCTTATTATCCCTCATAAGCACAGGATCCCGATTAGGCTTATCCCAAAGTTTGCTAATTCCTAACAACACAAGAAGGTGTTCGGAGAAAGGACGAAGACGTGACGGACATTCCCTAATCGATTTCAAAAACGCCTCATTTGACTCCGACTCGGCTGGTTCTGGTTCATTGAGAACAGCCTCGGGTTGTCTCCAAACAGGCTTGAACGGAAGGATAGAATCAGAAAAAAAGAAAAAAAGGTCCTTCCAAGAACCAAGGGTTGTAACCGCCGAGGAAACCAAACATGTATCGACCTTAGTGTGTTCGAATGTGTACCAATCACCATTTTTTGCTAAGCGAAAGAAACGGCGAAAATTCAACAAAGAAGGGTCATAACCTAAGGCTCTACACAAAACCTCAAAATGCAACACCCTAGCAAGCCCTAGAGGATGGATTTGACCGAATGATATACGATAATATTCCAAAACATTAAGAACAAAAACCGAAAAAGGGTGTCGGAGATTAGAAAACTCGAAATGACTGCAATATAGAGCAATAAAGCCTGCAGGATAACGATCGATTGAAGAATCGACCGGCGGAGCAATGGGTTTATACTTTAACCCCATCCTCCACTCAATGCAAAACGATTCAACCTCTTCTTGGGTTAATCGGGAAAAACTGATCGAAAGATCCTTTTTGGCAACCATAATTTTGAAGAAAAGTGAAGGACCGAAACTAACCTGGTAATGGATTGAATGAAACTTGAAGGTGTTTATGGTGAAAATTGTTAAAGAAATCTGGTAGAAAGTGAATAGTTATCCCATTGATAACTATTAATGAAAAAGCAGTTATTGGAAACCGCAATCTGACAGTTACAATCACATCAACTGTCTCATCAATAATTCAAAAAATAACCAAAACTGAACAAAGCTTCGTAGCCTACAAGCCTTGAAGCCTTTAAGCAATAAACAAAATGTGTGCAAAAGTCAGAAGCCCTTGAGCCTACTCCTCAAACACCTCTGAATTGGGGGGCTGATGACGAGGTAGCCCAAGGAAATAATAAAATGACTGAAACACATTAACGCTAAAAGGGTTAAAAGGTTAAAAGCTTCATTTCCCGCCCAAACTTATGTAAACAAGTACCCACGTGCTACAGTACGATGTCAAATCACTGTTCACATCATTGTCCCCTCTGACCAAAGGACATGCTCAGATAAAGTATTATTATTTTAACTATGGACCAACGGTCCAAACCTTCCCGCCCATAAAGGTCAACTCTCTATGCAAACAAGAGGCTAACTAGTTTAGTTAACTGGACTAAAAGGCTTACATCTCTTCACCTATATTAGAGATGCTTAGTCACAAACAAGAAACAACAGATTTGGGCAGATGACACCATCTCCCTAATCTTCTCTTCTTCCTTGAGAAATATGCTCTTAGGTTATTTCTTTATTACTTCAATTACTTCATAGCTTCACCAAGAACATCATCCTAAAACCGATTCCAAACATCACGGTTCTTGATCTTCGGTGATCTATAACAACAAACAACTAACTAGTGAACCTCCTACGTTTTGCAAACGTAGAGGGACACCACGACCTGCGTTAGGTTAACCTGAACCCTTGAAGCTTGTTAGCCTAACCAGTCCATTCACTATCATTGGTCTTATCTTTGTTGTAGCAACACAGTTGTAAAAGGGAAAGTAAATGAAAGTGGTGCCAGACTGCCAGCGACGCAAATAATACACCAACACATAACACGTGTAAAGCGAAAACTCAACTCTTAACATGTACAGCAAATAATACAGCAGGTAATGCATAACATACAACTTTCAAAGGCAAATTCACAACCTCTAGAGCATAATGTACAACTTTCTTTGTTAAGAAAGTTGTGTTTTAATATATACTAGTAATTCGACCCCCCGCGTTGCGGGGGGTTGTGAAAACATAGCCGAAGCTCAGATCATGGCGATCAAGAGTCAAACGAATCTTCTCGAATTTGATCATCATTGCTTTAAAAAATGACAAAGTAATTCAAAAGTTTTCAATGTTGATTGTTTCACGTAAATGAAAAGAACAAATATATAACAAAGCTATAAAAAACACAAAATGCGGATTATATTACTTATGGCTTATATTTCCGTTATGGTTGCAACTTACTCACCATTCCTAATAAGTAATAACGGAGTGTCATCATAGCCTAGATAAAGAATTCAAACAACAAACGAAAAATAACACAAAGTAACAGCCACCACGGCTAGGGAAAGACTATTAATCTTTTAAGTAGCAAATCTATACATACATATAGTATTCATGTCATGTTCCAGTTTTCAAAAAATGACATAAGCACTATTTATCAAAGAACACAAAAATGGCCATAGCTTGGTGTGGTTTCAAAACCATAGCAACCCCACTTCCTTCTACAAAACTTTAAGCAACCATAACAACAACAATAATGTAATTTCAAGTATAATACATTATCGCTTATAAAAGTCGTCGATCAAAAAGTGTTGTTCAGTTGACCCTCAAGGTCCACACACTAACCTGTTTCACCAAACAACAATTGAAATATTTTTTGTTCATCATCACAACGTCCTAAGGTTTCTAAACAGTTGAATGTAGGCTCAGATGAAACTCATGGTTGCAAAGGTTGTTGCTTGTTTCCAAGCACCACACTTGCCACGCCAAGAATCCATCATCATCATTGCCCTATGTAGACCCAAAAAGTGTGGCAGGATCATCAATCCATTCCGTCAAACACCTTATGTGCACCGTAACTAATGTGACAAATGTTCACAATAGAGGCTCAGGAAAACATCACAACCTTCTAAAACCCAAACAGACAAACATGCATTTCATCGAACACCTCATGTGCATCACATTTGAGGTCACAATAAGTAAACAGTAGCAAGCATGTTCACCCAAAATCAAAGCAGCCAAAGGTATAAAGGGTCAGATCAAAACCCAAAGTCACCAGAGAGGCTTATCACTGTCTTACTGCCGTCGCCTAGGGTTCCAAAATTATACTAGGTTTATAACCCGTGCGTTGCGCGGGTTTGAGTTTATAGTTGTAGACTAACGCTGGGGTTTGTGTTTATAGTTATAGATTTATAGGTGTTACACCATATGACCATAAGTTGTTTAGTTGAAGATCTAACACTACAACACAAATAACAGGTTTGTGTTTATAGTTGTTACAACATAATATATAGTTGAATACAGTACTACTAAAGTGTATTAATGTTAAAGATGTTATATATAATATTACGTATGGTTATGAAATTGTGCCAATGGAAAAGTTAAGTTTTCATTTGTTCAGATGTACCAAAGTAACCAAATAGCGTTTTCAATTGGATTTCAAAGATATATTAAATTAAATTTTGCTTTTGACATTACTTTTTCTCAGACTGTTTAATCCCATGCATTGTAACTTTGTGTGATTTTCCGATTACCAACACCCTATCACAATCACCTAGCTACCATCGGTCCACATTACAACTACATTACCGACACCACCAATTTGTGGCAACTTGTTTTCCGGCCATCTATTACAACTCATCATCCGGTCGAACTCCTTGCAACTCGCTCTTCGGATATTAGACAAATCATGGCAGCCACCGGTCTCATCTTGTCGCTCAGATCTCCACTTCCCCTCTATCCCTTCAATGTATCTCGATCTCTTCGTATTCGATTTGGATTTTGTCATCGTGTAGGGATTTTCCATCTAATACACCTTCTTTCTTAAAACAAAATACAAAACCGAACATAAGGCCATTGAAATGAGATATGTAATATTAATAATCAAGATTACCTTTTTTTTTTTTTTTTTTTTTGCATAAGATCCATGATAATTGCATGCATTGATCCAGAAACCGAAGAGTTGAACAGTCACAAACAGTCCGATAATCAACATCGCCATTATCATCTATAAATGTTAAGGTTTGCATAACTCTCTTTCCTTCCAAGTCTTCGATGAAAGTCGTGTCATCATCTTTGAGAGAAGAACTACAGCTCTGTCGCCGCCGCCACCATAGACGGCCGGAAAGCCGCCGGCAACAGCGTGGTACCAACATGCAGATTATCTCTCAAAGAAAAAAGAGATCATTCGCTGCCACCGTAGACGGCCGAAAGACGTCGGCAGTAGCATGGCAACATCTATGTCTCTCTCTATAAAAAGTAACTGGTTTTTTTTTGAATGTTAAAGTTTTTCCTCCTACTATTTACATTATACCCCATTACCAGGAATCGAACCCTGGACCTCTCACCCAAAGACCAAAGCCTTTACCATCACACCAAAAAGCCTTTACCATCACACCAAAGTGGAGATGGCTATAAAAAGTAACTGGTGTAAATAGAAAGTTTGAAGAGAGAGAAATGTATTAAATAGAGAGAACATGAAACATGACGTGGGATGAAAGTGGCATGAAGGGTGATGAGAAGTTTACACGTATTGTGAAAGGCACAATAAAGATAGTAAAAAAAACACAACAAAATGTACAAACTCATAATGCGTTCACAAAGGAACAGTACTTTATGAGTGTGTGACCGACATGGTAAATCTACTATTATTGTAATAAAAGAAAGCTCTTTTTAGACAGGTGTTAATATTACATCAAACCTCCCTATTATTTTGACATTCAATTATGATGAGACGTGGTATTGCTCTCCTTCAAGTATTTGTGCAGTTAAAGATGGTTTCTATTACTGGAGTTATGGGCAGTTTCACCTTTGCTTTTCGATCGTTATCACACACAAATCTTCCATAAGAAACTTTCTAATTTACAGAATGGATCGATCGGTAAGGTTCCAACCACCGATCAGTATTCAAAGTTCTACTCCCTGGGAAGAAACCGACATTGACTTCAAGACTCTTTATAGATGAAACTTCAAATCTTACCTTAATTATGCCGATGACAACGATTTGGCCCATTCCGTAAGGTCCCTTTCTCAAACAACCTATCATCTGCAAGTTATGTGGTCACATGGTTATTTATTACTACTTAATAACTCCTAGATACTTGCGCACTAATTCAGTCGTATGCACCGATTTCTATTTTCTTCTCGTGTTGTTTGTACAAAGTTTATACAAAATAATTGCACCCAGAAACTGTTCCTTTTGATAGGGAAGTTAGTGAAAAGGAATATGTCTTTATCTTTGATTTTTCGCATTTGCTATATTAAAAAAAATATGTATATTATTTTGAATTGTGTCCATCAAAAAGAAATTTAGCAAGAACATCTTCTAAACTTGAAAATACAAAGTTTGGGAACAACGGTTTGTTAGCATCAAGGACTGTAATATTATTAACAGCATGGACAAAAGAAGTGTCCGCTACATATACCTATGTTGTTTGAAAAATGATTACTTTGATTGATCACAATTCACAATCCCTTTGACATTCGTTTTGACCTTCTGTGGTCAAATTGGTTACGATTTAAGCTTAGAAAATTGATATGGATTTGTATCATATGTATGATTTTATAATACAATGATCAAATGTTTCTCAAATGTGTGAATGATTCACATATATCAATAAGATGAGATACGTTTTAGTTTAACCTTTTTAATCAACTCTTCATATATTCATTAGTTTTTCTTATTTATATATGAAAACACCAAAATGACCTTGGGATTTATGGCTGAACTTTAATTTTCATGTGAATGTCTTACAGTGCACCTGCACAGTTTTGCTTTTCTTCATTCAATGGTTAAATTTCCACCAATCAGGGGCGCTCGGACTGTTGAGGATCCTTATTTACATGGTCAATAGTCCATAATTTATTCGTAGTAGATACAAACTTATAGTCACTTATGCATTTGATAATCCATACTTTATGCGCTTAACAGGAGTATTTTGGTCACAGTTGCAGATTCATTATAATATGCAGGTGCCACAAATCTGCTTTCAAGCTCAAAGTATTAAATACGGGTCAAAATATTGCAGAATGCTTTCAAATTAAGTGTAGGTTAATGACAAATTAAGTGAAGGGTAACTTGAGGATAAGTCTGTTGCTACAAGGTAAATTTTATAACAAGGATTTTTGCATGTAATTTTAAGGAATGTGTTTCAATCTTATGGATGAAATGTTGATGGATATGAGATTTATTATAAATGTAAATTTTCATTATTGAGCTTACTCATTTACATTTATTAATAATGTTAATAGATGCGGTAGTGATATTCATCAACAAACCAATGGCCAAAATGGAAAATATGTTTGCAAAAAGGTTATTGAATTATTGAGAGAATTAGTTATAGCTTTCATTGTGAGTTCACTCGTCCATGTTGTTATCGAACGGTTTTTATTTATATATCTTAACTTTTACTTACGTGTTTACTCGATCATGTTATTTGATTGTTTGTTTTTGCCAATATATGTTAAACATAACTGATGTTAAGTTTAGGTTTTTTTACCCACCCCGTGTATCACACGGGTTTATAACCTAGTTAATATATATAATAATATATAATTTATAAAACCACCAACACTGTTATCAAATAACTGATTACACAAAATCAAATACTTGAATGTGTTTGTTGCGGGTTCACTAAAATGAAATAAAAAAAAATTGTTTAGTGACTCTCCGCTAACTAGAGGAGGAAATCAAATACTTGAATGTGTTTGTGGCGGGTTCACGAAAATGAAATAAAAAAAAAATTTGTTTAGTGACTCTTCGTTAACTAGAGGAGGGCTTGGCCATGATGAGTTAGATGTGAATCGTTAAAAACATGAACATTGACGAGTTTTCTAATCAGGGTAAAAAGTTGTTGACTTCTAGCATAGATTGTAAATGCAAAACTTCTTTATACACGTAGCATAATAGAAATATAGATGTAATACATTTTTTAAATACATTATGTATATATCGTTTAACATTATTTTTATTTTTATTATTATTATTTTGATTATCTAGTGCATTACACGAGTTATGAAACCGGTACACAATAAAGTTACGGAAATCTTAGGATATAAAGCCTACTTGCTTTGACGCACAGAGTTGACTAAGCATATTGAATCGCAATATCATGAAGACAAGCACTGAGTTGCTTCGGGTCACATAACATAGGCATATGATCAACATGTTTTAGTTCTTTCACCACCTCAGCTGGATTATTATCAATCATCCATTGTTGAAAGCCTTTCTTGATGACGTTATCTTCATCGCAAATGATATATGCTCGTCTTATAGGCCCAAACCCTTCTTTAGTAAACTGTTTTGCGTTCTTTAGATCTTTAATAAAAAATGACGAAGGTCTGATTAATGTTTTCCCTAATTCACGATCCTGCATTTATATAGTGTAATTAGTATGCATGCATGGTTAATCTATTTATAAACAATAAGTTTACTTTTTGTCTACGTTGCATGCAAACTATGATGATGAAGAAGATGAGAATTCAATGATGATAACCTCATCGGAGCAAAGTTGATAGAGCTTGGAGGATAAAAACTCGGGGCCGAAAAGCATCGATATTTCAGACTCAGTTTCGGTGTTTAATGGCAAGAATTGTATGCCCAGCCAAGCTTCTGATGGAGTTATTTCATTATGCTATAAATATCAAGAGAAAAAGATTAAACTTATATTGATATGAAATTTTGAAATAATAAATCTGATAAAAAACTTAGAGCTGATAACTTTTGAAAAAAAAATTGATAAGAAAAGTAAAAACTAATTAATTTTGAAACAAAAATTTATAAAAGCTATAATAAATTTTGAAATAATTTATTTTTGGAAATAATTGATGAGAAATATAATGACTGATAACCTGGTCTAAAACATAAGAAGGCTTATGATCGGAATCTGGCAAGAAGGCTGTGAGAAAGACGGCCAGCAAGACTTTTCAGGGAACTTCTCCATTGCGAGCGCTATGTTCATGCCACCGAGGCTATGACCGACCAACACAACCTTCTCCTCGGGCGGAAGGGAGGCCATGAAGTCTAGCAATGGTAGTGTGTAGTCAAAAAGAGTAGCCACTTGTTGTATTTTTTTGGTGTTGGTTCCAGAGGCGGCAAGATCAAAGGCGGCTTCCAGTAGGGGTTTGAGCTTGAACCAGCACCACGCTCCATGACCTGCACCATGTACTAAGACGAAGTGTTTGGATTGATTGTTGGTGAGTGCCATGTTAGTTTGGTATTGGTGTTTGTTGGTTGTGGGTTATTTACAGGGAGATTTTAACCAATAATAAATATATCACAATCAAAGTATTAGAGATTGTTCTGTTTTGAGTGGCCAAAACCTTTCGCTGAATCAGAATGTGATAAATGGAAATTTCATATAGCATGTGACTCTTATTGTAAGAGTTCTTCAGCCGTCCAAGTATTAATTTTATAATATTATATAAAAAATCCATAGTTTTTAGGTGTAACATCTCAGATTTTTTCGTAATTAAATTCGTATTCGTTTATCAGATTCGGGAACACATTTTGAATATTTCGTATTAAGAAAACCTTGTATTTATTAGTATTTAACTTGGTTTAAATAATTTTATATTTTAATAACTTTTAAACTTGTCAAACAAAGCTTAGAATGCTACAATATCCATATTCATTCCTTATTTGATGCCCCAAGACAAGTCATATGATATTATAATAAGTCCATATTCATTCCTTATTTTATAAAAACGTATTTTATGGTTTAAATAAGTTGATTTCGCCATTAAACGAATATTCTATTGCCTAAACAAGTTAATTGCCTAGTAAACGAATTTAAGTTTTTAATATTTAAACCAACTATCTCTAAAACCTAAAAACTACTTACTTCCAGCCATCCTCCCCATATCCCACGAAATTTTCATTCTCCATCATCAAATTCTTTAACATTTATTTGCTTTCATTATGGACTAGTTGACTTTGGTGTTCAAGACCTCGTTGACCACGAATTTCTCTTTGTTCAAATCCTCGTTTGACTAAGTTGTCTTCTTCAATATTGTAGGTTTTTATCTCCTTTAAAAAAGCCCTCAATTAATTTATGAGATTGAGAGGATTACCATGTCAATTGAACTTCGACCCGTTTAAGGGCAAAATAGTCAACAAGATTGACTAAACGATATTTCTATCTTCTGGTCGGAATTAGCTTTTGATCCAAAAAACATTTTTGTTAAAGGAGCTGAAGCGGACGAACCTCACAAACTAAAAGTAAAAAAGAAGATACGAAAATTAAGAATAGCTAGAGGGATTTAAAAGTCAAAATTAATTTAGTTTTAGGAACAAGGCATGATGTTGATATATATTCTATTATTTTATGGGATTTGATAATTTAATATAATTGTTTCTAAGTCTTAACGGTTTATAATTGTTACAATAATATTTAATACAAGATTGGATATTTATAAAATTTATCAAAGAAAACTATTGGTTTTATTGGAATATTAACTTGTTGGCGTATAAAAGTTTACGAATGATAGTAATTAAATAATAAAATATTAAATCGAGTTTTGACGAAAACGAATGGAAGGTATAAAAGTTGGGTCTTAGTCGAAGACTTGATAAAATAATTAATAATTAATTTTATTTAATTTAAAAAAATTTATTTGATTTAATATAGTTTTATTAATTTTATTTTAATTTTAATTATTAAATAAAGGTTTTAAAAAATATAAAGAACAAAAAGCATTGACCCGAGTTCAAAATCGGGTCCTCACATTCACAACCCACTGACACCACCACTAGACCAATTCCTTTGTTGCTATTAATGTAGAAATACAAAATATAAATATAATCTATCAAGTTCATCATCTTCTTCAAAACCCTAGGTTCTTCAAGTTTATTAATCTATTTCATATTCTTTAATTGAATGTTAGGGATTTTGTTTATCGGTTAATAATGATTCAAAAGCCTAAATTAATTACCTGGATGGTGCCGGAAAGGTGGTGAACAGAGTTGGTTGGAAAAACGAACTTTGAAGATAAAAACGAGTTATTTAGAGAGTTTGTTAATGTAAATTTATGTTTGCAGCAAATTTGGACGAAGGTTTATGGTCTATTTATAAAAGTAATTGGAGCGCATAATTTTTAATT
Source organism: Bidens hawaiensis (assembly GCF_021521415.1). NCBI lineage: Eukaryota > Viridiplantae > Streptophyta > Magnoliopsida > Asterales > Asteraceae > Bidens > Bidens hawaiensis. Next base: position 11,626 of record NW_027496611.1, read on the forward strand.
CGTCGTTAATGGTTTTGAATAATATCTGACTGTTATCAGGTTTGATTCACGAGGATTAATGATGTTAATATACATTTTAAGACTTGATTCAGGGTCTTAGTTAGCGGAGAAATGCGTTATACGACTTAATTGGGTCAAGGAAGGAGATTAATGGGTAAACAAAGTCGCCAGAATTATATACGCCACCACCGACGACGGTGACCGGAAAAACGCTGAAACCAGGGGCTGCTGGGTGGGCTTGGTTATATTATAATAATGCATTTTGAATTATATTTACATTTTAGCCCCTCTAGTTTCAAGATGTATTAAATCAGGATTTATATTATAATTACATATTAAACCTTAAACTTTTAAATGTCATTCAAACTTGTTAAAATTTAGTATAATAGATTATTTTCTTATTCTACTCGCAAAGTTGGAACTTGATTATTTTATTAAACTTTAAATCCCGAAGATTCTTTCTTTGAACAAAACGAATAGAAAATAAATGAATAATAACTTCAAACCATCGGATTTGATATTAAATAATGAATGAAAAATACGAATACATTAAACGACAAAATGAGTCAGTATAACGAATACGAATACAAATACAACTACAAATACGGATAAAAGTTGACAAATGTCACAACATTTCCTACTTTTGCGAATTTCGTCCCGAAATTAAGTAGAAGAATCCATGTCAATAAGATGAGGATACTTATTTCGCATTTGGTTTTCCCGCTTCTAAGTGAATTCAGCGCCACACTTAGATTCCCAATGAACCCTTAGCAAAGGTATACGACTAAGTTTGGTTTCCTTGTATTTGGGATCCATGATTTCCATCGGTTTGTCAACAAAATGCATTGTTTCATCAATGCGCACCTCTTCGAGAGGTATGTGGACATTCCCCTCGGCTAGACATTTATTTGGGTTAGAGACATGAAACGTTGGATAAATGTTCGAAAGTTCATGCGGAAGCTCGATAATATAAGCCACACTTCCCACACGTTCGAGAATCCTGAAAGGTCCAACAAATCGAGGTGATAGTTTGCCTTTCTTGACAAAACGGACAACACCTTTCTAAGGGGATACCTTGAGATAAACACGGTCACCAACACTAAACTCGCGAGGTCGTCATCGGTTATCAGCGTAACAATTTTGACGGCTACAAGCGATTAAGGGATTTGGTCAAATTTGAGCGATTCGATTAGTAGTCTATTGAACATGTTCTAGGCCAGTGATTTGGGTTTCACCAATTTGATTCCAATAGATAGGGGAATAAGATTTACGGCCATAAAGTGCTTCGAATGGAGCCATACCGACACTATAATGAAATCTGTTATTCTATGAAAACTCTACCAAGAGAATATGAGAATCCCAATTTCCATGTAAATCCATGACACATGACCTAAGCATGTCTTCGAGCCTTTGAACTGCCCATCGGTTTGAGGATGATAGGCTGTGCTATGATCCAATCAAGTTCCCAACGCGGTTTGAAATGATGACCATAAATGTGAAGTAAAACAGCTATCATGATGGGAAATGATACGCAAAAGTATACCTTAACGAAAAACGATACGCTGAACATAAATCTGAGCGAGTTGATCAATCGAGAACTTCTCGTTGATCGGGATGAAATGAGAGGAATTAGTCAAACGATCGACTATAAATAAACTTTTAACATTTCAACATTCTCTTGCCTCAACCTTCCATTATCTTTAAATAAACTTTCAATATGAACATCATGTTCCTCCACACGATCCTTTAACACATTAAATTATTGTCTGGAAGGTCCATCAAAGAATATACTCACATCATTAAACTCAAGAAAAACTACCAAAAGTTTTGCCTTGAGAGTTAACTTCGGAGTAACTTTTTGTGTAGGCTTCTTTGGTGTTCTTTTCTTTGGTGATGGTGTTGTTTTAAGATCAAGTGTCTTAAAAATATTGTCATGTCGACTTAGATCCACAGCTGTTTCCATATCAATATTCATTACAGGAATTAACTTTCCAACAACCACTGGATCTCTAGCTTCCCCCTCAGGGTTTGATTCTTCATCAATTAGCTTCAATGATGGTTTTACCATGTGTTTCTTTCCCCTTTTCTTCTTCTTCTTCTTCTTCTTATTTGTATTCTCTTTAACAACCTTAGGAACAAATGTTTTATCCATTTCCTCCTGTGTTTTTATTTTCTTTCATTGTTTTCTTAAATCGGCCATAGCTCGAGGACCAGAAAACACACTTTTATTCAACTCTGTATGCAACTCGGTGTCCTCATCATCTTTACTTGATGTAGCATAGTACACATGTTGTTTAGTCACTGGTGTAACCGTGGGTGTAATTTCTTCAACTTCTACAGCTTTCTTTCTTTTTCTCTTACCCTTTTGTGAATCAACAACCACATCATCTTCAGTTTTAACAAACCATCTACTCCCACCAACAACTTTAAATCTCTCCATGATTCTATTATCGTTCTAACGATCTGAATTACTATTATCGTGCCTCTAATTATTACCATCAAGTGCAACATAATCAACGCTTTTTAGATGATCAAACAAACCACCAAATTTGGGAATTTCATATTCATCTTTATTCTTATATGATGCCAATTTCACACAGTTATTTCAAGCCATATGTGATAGATGAATTGTCTCACCAGCCTTTACAACTCCAGGAAACTGATCTTCCATAATCAATTGTATAAAGTGAGGATACATCATCATTTATCCTTTCCAAAATAGTGTTCCTGTTGTCAAAAATCACCTTGGAGAAATTATACTTTAGGTTTAAGCATGAGGCAGCAATGATGCACATTTGATAATCCGGAATTTCCTCATATCCTCCCTTCTTGTGCCCCAAGCATTGCACAATAACATATAACAGGAATTTGAACGGTCTCGATAAACCCGTCTTCAAATCAGGTATTGTATTAATATCATTATGAAATCCCATTCTAATCAAGCATCCCTAAACAAAACGTTCGTCCATTGTATCTGGATCAGTCTCAACATCCCCAAACTCCGAAAACATTCTAATAATACCCTCTGACACAACTATCTCCTTTCCTTGCACTTTAGATTTGATTTCTGATCTACAATTAGTAGCATTTTCCAGAACTCAGCTATAACATTCGATAAAGCTCACAACAAAGAACAATAGCCTTATATATCCTCGATCGAAACAAAAATGGAATGATTGTCTTGAAGTGATGAACTTTCTTATCCTCCATGTCCATATACGCACATATATAATGAATAGGATCACTATCTTTCCCTTTACGAGCCATTGGCATTAACAAATCAACACAAATAGTAAATGATCAAACGGATAAGTGATTATAACGGATAAGTTTTTTATAAACGTATAACTCTAAATTTTTTAACTGATATGACATTGTAACTGATAAGACCAATACCAAGGTTAAGATTTTCAATGGATAAGTACTTGAAACGTATAAGTCCTTTAAAACTGATAGCAACGTATAAGTGTAATATCCTTATAAGTCTTTTCAAAACGAATATGATAGTCTATGTCACACCCCGAGAATCTTAATTTAAACAGCTGAAGACTTTGACCAAGTCTTTCAGGTGGTGACATACGCTGTTTCAGCCAATCACAATTATATATACATTTATAATGAAATTTGACCTTTATTTATCCAATAGAGTCATTACACGTGTCATATTACACGATTATTATTAAAACTATAAGTTCAACAGAAAGTCAATATTTTTCATTCAAACACACGCCACTATTTTCCCGCGTTCTTCACGAAGTTTCAGTACTTCATTCATTTACCAGAAAAGCATATTAAAATAAACGTCAACACGAATGTTGGTGAGTTCTCTTTATTCGAAAATAATCAATATATATATATATATATATATGATGAAAGTATGACAATCGAAGATTCAATATAATACATCATGAAAATCATAGTAATAATACATTATCAACATATCATGAAACATAGTAAACGAGTACTTGTAATTCTCACCATACAATGGTTCAACAACCATTCTTTTCATAATCCATTACCATAAGCAACGAAAGTATTCTTTCCTCACCGTTTTTTTAACATGGTAATTTATATCTTTAAGAATCCATAATAATTGGATTTACTATAAAACGAAGCATTTTATATTTTAACAAATCGCACTGTTGTAGACGAGCAAAGAATACAACAAGTGTATGACTATCAAAATTGATAACGAGGGGTCGATAGATAAAGTCGCTGTCGAAGCTTTTCGTCCCAAAAATTGCGTGTCCAATATTAGTACACGTTTTATTAATAAACTTGGTTTGAGTTTTAGTTTGTAAAAGTCTTGTATTTGTTAATCCTAGTCTAATTTCCACACAAGCACATAAGCAAGTAAATTCCTATCAAGTAAACGAGTACGTATAATTTGTGTTTTGTTAACTATTGTCCTAATAAGTAAATTAATTAATAAATAAAGTAAATATATAAATATAATAAAATATTAATGTTTCAGTTTCGGGAAGTTTTAAGAAAATATTAATTTATTAGTTTTAATGGATCTTGTCGGTTTTTGTCGTTTTCGCGTTTAAAAAAGAACTGTTCGAATTTTCGTATAATATATAACTTTTCATCTTGGAAAACACTTGTTACATATATATATAGTTACATACATATATTAGTTAAGTTTTAGGAGTTAATTTAGAAAAACATGTTATTTTTTATTTTCGTTAATATTTTCTTAAAATAGCAACTTTTTACGTTTTCGTGTCGTTTTTCGTGACACGAATCGTTTAGGACAAAGTTTTTTTTTCTTATCCTCTTATCATATATTAACTTATGTTATATATGATTATTTTGAAACTTTAGGAGCTGTTCTAAAACAGTCCCTAACTGTCGTGTTGGTTTACGTTTGAAAGCCGATTTTTCGACCGTTAAAGTTACCAACAAGTAAAATAAACCAAGTAAGTCCACAACAATTATCCTATGAACTAAATACACTTTACAACATATAATTCATCCTTATTTCCATATTTGATCACAAAATTTCATATAACACATTTAAATCAATTTTAAGCTCCTAATTCATAACTTAATATTATTAATAATGACAATAATCAAACTTATCATTTCATACATGAACAAACATAATTATAATACTTAAAAATCCAGATTCAAATCATTATCATGATTCTCACAACAAGACAAACTTATACTTTTCAACTATATTCTTTATTCCTATTTAGAATGTTCTAATATGTGTGTTTAATCATATATATTCTTTTTTAAAATCAATCCAACAATCATATGATCATTCTTATCATCATCAAATAATCAAATCATCAATTCATATTATAATCTATGCATAAATTCAAGAATTTCATTATTAACTAATCACCCTTTGGAATTTCCAAAGTGTTCAATCAACAAAGTTTCCTATTTTAGTAACATTTAATCTTTGATAATTCTATCTAATTCTATCTTTTAATCATGATCAAGTATGAATTTTGTTTATTTTCTTCAACTAGTTTGACAAGGTTTCATGCAACCTATTGTTTCTATTTAGATCTTGATTCTTCCATTATTTAAGTTACAAAATTTCTATTTCTAGCAAGTAAGTGGTAATTGATCCATATGCTAATCTGATGTATTCTTTAACAATGTATTCTATACTAGTTCAAGCAAGTAACTCATTATCTATCAAAATCATATATGCTAAGGGTTCATACAATAATCAAAGACTCAACAATTCATTAAATAAAGCTTCCGTATTTGGCAATCTACTAATTTCAACAATCTTCAAGTATTATCTTTCAAACTATTAGTTTTTATGATTCAACTAGCCTACATCTTATCCAATATCACTTGTTATTAATCCATATCACTTTCAAATTTCATTTATTCACCCAAATCATCAATTAATCCATGAAATTCAAAAATCCCCAAATTGCAAACTATGAACAAGTTCTTGTTGTATTCAACTTTAATACTAGCAATTCAATGATTCATGTTCATATCATTAATCTTGTTGATTATTAACTACCCAAATTCATTCTAACATCAATCTCAAACATCAAATTTATCCATGATTTTACCTAAATATCCAATATTCTAACAACACCTTCAATCAATCTTAATAATCCAATATGATCTTCAAGATGAATGTATGCATGTTTGAGTGGGTTCAATACTTTCCATTACACACACACACGACTCATATACACACACACACACAACGAAATTCATTATTTTCAATCTTCAAGTTCAATCTCAATTCAAGAACACCTAATCCAACCTATTTTACACTAGAAATTACTTATAATCATCACTTACTTGTGTTCTTAAAGATCCTAGGATGAAGATGAGAATGTCGTGGACGTGGGTGTGATGATCCTTCCTCTTGATCCTCTTCCTAGTTTCTAATCACCATTGATCTTGATCTAAGCTTGAATTATGAGTGTGTTTATGATTTGAATTTGAATGTGGATGTGTGTGAAATGTGTGTGTGGCTGTGCCGAGAGTATATAGAGAGTGTAAGGGAGGGAGTAAAGTGGTGACTTATTGTGATAGGGTGCAACGCGGATGATCTACATTGCTTACAACTCAAAGATTCTAGAAGATGGCAATCATTAGAGAGGTGAATTGGTGGCAGGCTATAGGGGAGAAGAGAGGTGGAGGGGGTGAGGTGGTGGGGTGAGGTGGCGGCCAAGGAGAAGGGGTAGGGAAAAATTGTGGGTTTTAAACACTAATCTTATGTTTCCGTATTAACGTCTAACGAACTTTAACTAATAAAACGAATCTCGTTTCAAATAATTTTTGTCAGGTTTTATCCGATATTTAATTCCAGATAATACAAGCCTAAGAAACTAATTTTCTGAAAAACTTGGTGCCGGGTCCTTACGATGTCCTCTACTGACTTTCAAACACTTATTTATCTAGTTTTCGTGATTCGAACCTTCTATAATTAAGTTTATGTACTATCTCTAATATCCTAATATAAATTTTAATTTTTCGAGGCCATTTAGACAAGTTTAGGACTTTATCCGTTTCTAAGTCGTCACCCGAGGTTATATTGCGTAGTGTTCACTACGCAACAAAATTGGACCCTTTTCAACTTTATTAAATATATTTCAATTATTTTTAGAGTTTTTGCACTAAAATAACAATATATTATTTGTTATAATATTCTATTCACATAAACACAATTGTATTAGTCGCGCTTTAGGCTAATTTTTAGCCGGGAGTCACAGTATAAGCGGATATGAAGGTATAAGTGTAAATCAACGGATATGACTCAGTCAGTGAATAACATAAATCAAACGTATAACATATATCACGTATAAGTCAAAAATGAATTATCCGTCGTATATGTAAATAACATATATCCGTATAAGTCAACGTTTGATTTATACGGTGTATAAGTTATTACACTTATACTCGTATATGTCCAAAAGACATATCCGGCGTATAAGTCCTATACGCTAATTAAAACAGCAATGAACAAATTCACTAAAATGAACCATCAATTTAACACTTCCATGACACGAACAAGTTTTGTTCATCCCTAAAACCCTATCAGTTTGATCAATTTTAGTTTAATTTGTAACATCCCGTAATTAAAAAAATGATATTTAATATATTATTTGTTTATGATGGAAAAGTTTACTTGGGTTAGTAGAAGATAATAAAATAATAAATATGGAAGTTTAAGAAGGCTTTAAAGATAGAATTAAATATGTACTAAAAAGGAAAGATGTGCCTAATGTCCATGGGTGTCACACCCCGACCAAAGGCGACGAAACATGCCGGGGTGCAACGTGATTGGACAAATACACAAGACACTATTTAAAGTGACAATATTTAATCAACTCATTTATTCCATTAATCAATAATCAACATATCTCGTTCACACAAGCAATTTGAATACAAGTAACAATTATATTGTTCGTTTTACTAATATCCTAATAGTCTTGGTAACGTTTTCGTCAAGTCCTCGAGTCAACAAAAGTCAAACCTGTAACATTTCATAAAATAAAGTTTGTCAACACAAAGGTTGGTGAACAATTCATAAGTTTGAGCATATAAGTATATAGTAATAAAAAGCCACAAAACTAGTATACGAAACAATAAATAAAAGCAACAACTAGGATAAATTGACAATCGCTAATAGAATTTACGTTAGCGCCACCTAGCTACAAGGGGTTGCCAAGTAGTCTTGGATTTTATTGACCATTGCTAAATACATTAGCACCACCTAGCTACAATGGGTTGCCAAGTAGTCTAGGATTTAATAGTTATCATTAATTGCATTACGTTAATGACACCCTGCTATAAGAGAATACCAGATAGTTCACGGATTTATAGTTTCAACCAACCGAAAGCGATAAACACATAAGCATATAAGCATGTAAGCATAGACCACCAAATCGAGCAATTATTTAAGTAAAGTATACAATCATGTTTGTGGGTTTAAGATTCAAGTAAATAAAGCATTATTTTGATAGGTATGAAATGTCACCCCAAAACGAAAGATGGAAAAAGGGGTATGAAAGTACTCACCTCGATTGATGAACCAAGAAATAAATAGACAAATAAATGAAGCTCGAATGGTAAATTAACAGATCCGACTTGAAAGCTAACTGAAAACGAATAATAAAATATATTAATGAACTTGAACTTTAGTTGAAACTACATTTGAAACATTGGACCAGAAGGTTCGGTTGTTTATCGGATTACCGGTTAATTTGTTAATGATTAGGGACTCATACTAAATTGATAATTAAAATAAAATAATATTATTTTATTGGGCTTTTAAATAGCTAAACCAATATTAAAGAAACAAGACGGGTTTAAATTAAGAGTTCGATTTTATGAAAATGAATAGATAATAAAGTTTATAATAATATTATGAATGATAATGCTAGTAATGATTATAATAGTTCTAAAAAAATATGTTATATATATATATATATAGATGTATAAGATGACGATGATAATAATAATAACAATAATTATTATTAATAATACTAATATAGTATGATACTAATAATAATAGTCAAAGAATAAAAATCCAAGTATTAATTAAAGCGTTGTTGATAAAAATAATAATAATAATAAATAATATTGATAGTAAATAATGATACCATACTCGATATTGGTTTGATTTCTAAACAAGTTCACAAAATAACTATATTAATATTATTGCTAGTAATTAATGATAAAATATGATTTTAATAGATAATAATAATATGACCTTTAATAATATTAATAACAACTTTAATATTTATAGTAATAATAATAATAATAATATTAATACTAAATAAATATAATAGTAAGTTATATATAATAATACTAATAATAAATTTATTAAGTATAAAAAGAAACAATACCAAAACCGATCTAGGATGAGACCCCAAACCCGAGACCTCTCATTTAATAACTAACGTACAAATCAACCGAACTAAAATAACTATTGTTAATTAAACCCAAAATTGTTAAGTTACCTATTAGGTGTTCACGAGTCGTCGGAGGAAGGTTGCCGGAGACGTGCCGGAAAGACGAACCGGAGAGAAGGAGAGTGAGAGAGAGAGGGAGAGAGAGATATGAAGAGAGAGAGAGAGGGAGAGAGCCGAGAGGGAGAGAGAGCAGATAGAGAGCTGAGGGAGTGACGAAGCACCAGTGGCCACGTCGGCCGGTTTAACGGTCGTTGGAAAAACGAGCCGGAGGGGAAGGGCGTTGCGGGGTTGCCGGAAAATCTGAGAGAGAGAAAAGGGAGAGTGATGGTGGTCAGTCGGAGGTACAGGGGGAGGGTGGTGGCCGGAATCGCATCGCCGGAGGTGGTGGCCGGCACGGGTGGCGGCGGCGGCCGGAAACAAGAAAGAAAGAGATGGAGGCTTGTGGTTTTTGTTTAGGGTTAGGGTCGGGTATTTTTTATTTACTTATATATATATATATACACTATATTAAAATACATATAGGATTGGCAAAAGAGTAATTTCACTAAAAACTCTTAAAATTAATAGGTACAATATATTCATGCATAATGTACAAATATTTGATGCATAAAAACTTAACCATCAAAAGTTTTGAAGTAATCCCGCCAACACTTATCCTCACTGTCCTATTAAAAATTTGAATTCTCATATCTCTGCAGATCTCTCTCATCAAATGTCACCAAAATCCGAAATTCTTGCATATATATATATATATATATATATATATATATATATATATCTCATCAGACCACGACAGCCTAACCAGTTCGCCATTCCATCGCCGGAAGTTGCCAGGTCCTCTATTCTGTAAAGCGCCTTTAGCATGAACCACGACCACCACCAGCGAGGATAAGGTAAATCTACAAACCTAATCGACTTTACGGTGGTTTAATTGCTTGATAACGAAGGATTTGCGGAATTGTGTCGCCATTTTCAGGGTTTAGTTTCGCTTTCGATGACATCTACGGCTTCAACAAAGAGAAAATCTGGTTACACACCTGAGACATCTGGTATATTGATGACGATGATGAAGTTTTGATGTTCGTAGATTGAAGGAAATGATAAGCATAGAGGACCTATAGTTTCTCCTGCTAAGCTTGAACACTGTGTCATGTAAGTTTTCAAAGTTCAAGATTTAGGGTTTAACATTTATAATAAATATTTGAATTCTTGGTAGATGAGTCAGCGTAAACTCTAATGGTGCTATCATAACGTAAGATGAAGTTAAGAAATTATTCTCAGGAGGAACTTTTCAGAAGGTATCGTTTGTTGGCTACTGTGTTCGTTTTTGCCTCTATTCATGTTGTGTTTTGTTTTTAAATGTATTTGTAGTTTTTTAAGTAAGTTGTTTTAGTGTATTCCACCTTATTTTGATGGTGATTTTAGAAATGCTGTTTGTTTGTTTATTTTCCTTTACTAATTTGTTATATGATGGATTCATAGAATTAATTCCTGGTTTATCATAATATCTATATTTGCCCTTATGCAGGAGTCATCAAAGAAGATACGTGGGTTTGTCTGAAGTTTAATTCTTGTTAAATTCATGAAATTTTGGTTCGTGCTGCAAGGTAAACGACTAATAGTTTTTGTTTTCATTTGTTGTAGTTTTGGAATGATTGTTTTGAGGTCACATGATAACCACAAATTTATACAAGAATTATACAATATGCAATCGAGTTTATTGAAAGAAACATTTGGTATTTCTAAATTGCAAAAGTGGCTTTGGTCAACCCAACCCGACTAGCTTTGACATGCAATAACATGTTTTCAGGTACCCTTGGAGCAACCTTTGGTGGTGTACATCAAATGCATGAAATCTAGACCCGTACTAGCTCATCACACTGTACAAATATATAGAGAATCTGTTATGCATTCACAGCAAACTGATTATTTTGGTGTACAAGAATACTTTACTCCTTCCAATTCGATTCAGAAAAAAAACGAGGTAGCGTGGCTGTGAAATTGGTAATTTTGTATATTCTTTACTGCGAATAGGCCTGTAAACAAACACGAACACGGGCATGTTCGTGTTCAATCATTTAACTGTAACGAGCACGGCTCGTTTATCTTAATGAGATGTAATGTTGAGTTCAAGCTCAGCTTGTAGCTTGTTAAAATCTCGAGTCGTCTATTTTTAAAGTTGTGAAGTTTTCAAAATTTTGTGTTTTTCTATACTTATTGATAGGTATATATTAAAAATAATATTTGTAACATACATATTACGCATAATTTATAAACTACAGATTTCAAATTTGTATATATTAGAATTTGGATTACAATTTGTATGTATTAAAATTTGTTCTTTACTATTAAACGAACCAATTATCGATTTTTTAATAATTTTTAGTATTTTTTTACTTTAAAAAAATGCCATGTGGATTAAAGTCAAATTAATTCGTGGTTAAATATTTAAACAAGTAGACAAGCCAACTAACAAAGTGAGCCCCAAGCTGAGTCGATCTTGGTTCAGGCTCGCCTTGTTTTCGAACAAACTGTTATAGAGCAAGCCATGAGCTATATTGAATGGATTTATAAGTTGCAGTTGAAAGATGAAATATAAAATTTGCAGAAACTTTTGTAGCAAGTATGTACTATAGTATTAATCTGGTTTTTAGAAATGAGGCTGTTGACTGGACCCACTTAGATGAATTCTATCAAATAGAAGGTATCCTTTTCTCTATTCATTTTGTTTAAACAATTTTAATTTTTTTTCATAAAATAAGAACAACTGTTAGGTAGGTTTTGCTTGGTTTTAAATCGATACCGATCTGAATTCAGATCTATTTGCCCATTTACCGAACTCGGATTGATTTGGTTTATGATTAGGGATAAAAAAAACCCAAATCCGAACAAATCAATAAATCTTTAATGGAACCGATGGCACCCTAATTTTGAGTTTATTGTTATTTGCAATTTATTAAAAGCCTAAACTGAGATGTGTTGATATGATGAAAATGACATATTTACCCTTCGATCAATGTTCTTCATCACTATCTTGATTGATGAAGGTAAGCCTTTAAATCACTAATTGATTTGGTTATAGCTTCAGTTTGTCTTTTTGTGAGTTAATAACTAAGAATGCAAATAGAAGGGATTTAAAATGAAAATCCAGCCTAGAGAACAAACTAATTTGAAGAATGTGTTTACTTGTGATAAATTGTCTAGCCTGTAGCTTTGCAGTGTTCAATATCACACGCTGTTTCCCGTGCAGTCACTGTTCACCAAAACATATTCAAAACAAATACCTACTTAACACATTTGACAAGTTGGACCATCCATTTTAAATATGGACCATTCTGTCACATATTAATACAAGTATTTGTGGTACTGTGAAACATAATTAATAAATTTTTCCTTCTCTTGATTATTAATCAAACATGTTTATCACACTAATACCATCCTTAATATTTCTATTATATTCGTTGCAGTTTTCAACAAGATATCAAGTTTTTAACTAAAAGTTCTTGGTGCTACTACTATTATAATCAACATCATAATTTTTAATACTAATTATTAATATGATAGTTTTTATCTATGTAATGGGACTTTGTGATACAAACCGACTTAGAGTATTATGTATTAAAGTGGCATTATTTAGGATTTTAAAATATAAGTTTTATTAATTAAGCCGAACAGAAGGTAAAGTGAACAACTGGGCTAGAACCAGGTTGTGTGTAATGTTGTTATGTCAGGTATTTTCAATATATTAGAATTAATAGAAGATGAAGTTTTCAAATTTCGTTGTCTTCAACTAAAGGTATAATTGATCATGAATATGGATATGTATTCTATTGTAGTGATGAAAGAGGAGAGAATCAAAGAAACTCAGCCCTTGATAGATTTATTAGTGAAAGAGGATGATGAAATACGTGAACATGAAGAATGTTGGTTCAATTATATACATCGTATATAATGAGATGTGTAAGGCATATAACGAAATTGATATTTCCATGATGCAAGTTGTTGATATCCTTATTTTTAGTTTTAAATAACTATGTTTATACTGATAATATATTTATTTGTGTTTGGTTTTTGTTTTTAAATTTCTTTATGACTACGATTTGTAAAATTTGTGTGTTTGTTAATATCTATACTATATATAATACATGAGACATGGGTAAATTAAGACACCTATTTTTTAAGTAATTTACAACTTGTAAAGCATAAGGTACATCTTCTATAGCATGGGACAAACTTGTTCATTAGAAAATATGCATAGAAATATTTACAACATTGCCCCCTCAACTTTGCTCAACCTTTATAAAATTTTGAAATTGTTACAACTTTGAACCTTCATTTTTACCCATATTTCCCTTTTATTATAATTCTAACCAACTTCTCACCATCGATTTTCCAGCGGTCGTAACTTTTTCATACGTTAATATATTTTTTAAAAAAATTACACTATAAAAATGAGCATTTTATTGTCTTTAATTTGGGTATGGTATTGCTATAGTTTTTTTTCAATTAAAAAAAATTAACATGTTACGTATGGGCGTTCACAATTCAGTTTTAACGGTTTCTAAGTTAAACCGTGAGCCAAACCTTTGGCTTGATTTTTTGTCATTGAAAACCAAAACTGAAACCGTCGAAGATTTAAACTCAATCGTTACTAATAGTTTGGTTTCACGCATTGAGCTTCAATAATAAGTTTGCAGTCCGGCCCGATTTTATATGGCCTATTTTTTGTATAAATTGTAAATCGAACTGTTTTCTATGGTCTGAACATTCAGAAACCAGCTTATCAAAAGTAGTGATTGGTTTAAATGTTTTCAAGAATTCAAACGACCATTGAACATTCGAAATTTTTACATGATTACTAGGACTTTTGTTTCCCGTCGCATCGCGCGGGCAACCCGTCTAGTTATATTGAGATATATAAGGCATTTATAGAACACACCAATTCTAAATAGAACACTAATAGAAATTTTATACAGCATGGATTGGTTAACTAACAAAAAAATGAATAACACGTAAATTGTCGTTGCCGCCGCATCGCGCGGGTTTTTACTAGTATATATATATATATATTATATTTTCAAAACCACCCTCTTGAGTTTCAATCAAGGTTTAAAATGAGTTTAAAGGTTTTTAAACTTATAATAACTTTACATAAAAATCAGTTTGGACCCCTAATGTTTTTCTTAACGACACTATAATATGACAAAATATCGATTTATTGATGATAGAGGTATATAATAATACTATATAATACTTAAAGAAGGAAACAAAAATGTTGAGTTGGGTTTACATAATAAAAGTTTACAACACGAAAACAAATCGAGGCCCGAATTTGATTCGTCACAGTATCACCAACTTTTTTGGAAATTTTGTCCCGAAATTAAAATAAAATCGAAAAATAATTACTAACGAATATTGCCTTTAGTAAAATAATTTGCAAGAAAAACTTTTGACAAAAGAATAACGTCAAATCCTTGGATGGCTCGAAGAACGCCACAAATGAGAACATAATAAAGGCACATATATATAGGAAGTACCAGCGGCGTATCCACTATGCCCTTATCATAACTCGCATTTCTACCGTCTTTCCGCTATCATCCTCGGACCTGAGTTATCACACACAATTACTATGGCTTTCATACGGGGATTTCGATAATTAAGTGTGCACCCATAATTATTTCGATCGTCGTATTGTCCACATTGTTCGTCCCATTATGTGGTTGAAAATACATATTTATTTTGAAACCTCAAACTTTAGAAACGCACATAAATCTATTGAATTTTACACATGTTGATAAAACAATACCAGCAGTCGGAAATTTTGGGGTTGACCTTTTTAAGTAAGTAGGAAAATGGAATAAATAATTGAAACAATTAAATCTAAACATATAAACCAAGGTGAAAATATTAATTTGGTTTAAATAAGTAACGACGATCGAATAATATAAAATTTTAGGGTAAAAAATATGAAACGGGATTTGAAGTCAAAAGCCCTCAATGTGAAGAATAAGTAAATCATTAAAATTCATGGTTGAAAGTCGGGTCACTAAATTAGTATAAAATCTGATGAGTGAAATTTAGGAAAAATCCAATAAGTGAGTACATGAGGTCGGGATAAACAACGATACAATTAATAATAGCATCGTACGTTGAGTTTCACACGTGAACAAACTTGAGGTTATGAGTATTTGAGAATATGATTACATGAAATGTAACAACATGAGAAATGAGATGAGTTTCTTTGGGGTGACGCATACGTGTATCAACATAAGTAATATAACATTTAGTTAACAATAAAAACAATCGATGAAATGTGATAAAACGTGAATACGACCACTATTGTGAAACCATTTATATAATCGTCATTATAATAACGGTTCTAATAGCGCCAAAACTTGTAGATAGCTACACATAGGCCGTTAATAGATTAGATGTAATGATACAGAATAATGTATAGAATCGTGTTTACACAAATGCTCAAATATAAATAACATAGTCATGATAATATCGTTTAAAAGATAAACGAGATTTTGGCGAAGTTAAGGTTTTGAAAGTATTACACAAATTGTTATTGAATAGTCTGCATTCGGTCATGAAAATCAAAACACAAAAATGAAATCTCATGTGCATAATATTGTCAGCGAAACATCTCATCAAATGAAAATAAAATCGCAATAATTGTGAGACTCGAATTTAATGTCGAAATATGTAAATCGCGTAGCGTATAATAGACTAAAACTGAAAATGAGGTCTTAAGTAAGGCCGTTTTATTGTTTCTAAGAAATGTACATAATAACAAAGCATCGCGGTAACACATTGCTAGGGAAAATATTCAAATCATTATTGAATGTAAATCTTGTAACCCAAATTGTTAAAGGAGTTTGCATACATAAAGTTATTGTGCTGAAAATAAATTATATAATGTGACGACGCTTGCGATAATAAGAAGTAATAATTTGCATAAATCGTTATCGAACGAAAATTTCGTCTCACAATATCTAGTATAAAGCATTTATAATTGCGTCCAAAAAGATTTGCAAAGCCATGGTCATTGAGTTTATGCAAGATGGTGAAAGTTGTAATTTGTCATTGAATAAAACTTGCATTCAACATTCAGAATGAAACTTTGTATTTATAAAGTCTTTATGAGATTTATTACCTTAGGTGACAATATTTACGATTCTTTAAATCATCCATATAATCATTTAATAATCTTTGAAAGCAAATCCTCATAATCAAATTTTTGTTGTCATGAAAATACCACATATATATATGTATGTATATATATATAGATATATTTTTAGGGTTTAAAATTTAAAATTGATTATTTGAACACCTGAGGTTGTTATAAATACATTAGTTGTATATATATAAATTAAATTTTTTGGGAAAAACGAAGCTTGCGTGTGTATGGATAGGTTTTAGGCTTTGAATATTGAATGGTTTGGGAATTTGGTGAGGAGTGAGTGTGTTTAGGTCTTTTGAGTGGGTTAGGCTTGGATGATTTGTGTGACTAGCGGTTGGGCTAATAGGTGAGGTTTGGCTTATTTTAGCTCGGGTTAAGTTGATGGGATGGATAATTTTTTTTATCTTGGCTAGTTTGGGTTGTGATTTGGTTTATACATGTATTTCGTAAGGAGTGTTTGGGTTGCTAATTTGATATCAAACTCTATGGTTGGATGTGAATGGTGTGGCGATATGGTTTGTGACTCGACATAGTATGGGTCGAAGGGTTTTGAGTCATAGTTGGGTAAAATTTGGTTTGTATATGTTCAAGGCATTCGTGAGTGTGTTTGTCGGTGTATTTGAAGTATTAGGATAGTGGGTTTGATAGGTTTTCGTGGCGTAAAGGTGACGGTATTTAAGGCTTTTTGTTGGGTTAATGTTGTACATCTCGGGTTTTGCATGGGGCTTGAGTTGGTGAGGGTATACTTTTGGATGTTTAGGATTTCGTTCATATTGAGGAAAGACTTGAGTACGTGGAAAAACTTTTGAAGTGGAATGATAGTATGATTTTGAGGCGGTAGTTTGAGAGGGAATACGGGTGTTTGGAAAGTTGGTTGCGTCAAGGGAGATTTTTTTTTTACTAATAATAGGTATTAAATTGAAAATATCATAATTTATAAACAATGTTTAAAGCATCCATGAAAATTTTGATAATAAAAATTACAAGTTAATATATGTATATATATATATATTATATAAACATAATTTTTGAGATCCGAGCGTGTGAATCACACAAAATTTTTTATAAAGATTAAAATAAATTTATTTATTTATTTTTTTCCTCATGAGGAAATTTAAAATACGTAAATTGATTGTTAAAATTTGTTATGAGGTCTTAATATTGAATGATGAGTGTCGTTTTGGGAATACAAAGTTGCAAAATGAAATTTTTTTGTTTTTTTTTACCAAGTTCGTTATTTAATATCGTTTAATGAAGAATATCATGGTAAATTAAAATGACCGGCATTGTAAATCGAGAAATCACAAGTAAACGATTTTTGTTTTTAAAGTAAAATTTCTTTGAAGTTTTGCATGAGAGTTTCAAGAAGATTACAAGCTATAAGTTTGTGACTTTCTTGAGAAATCATGGCAAAACTATCATAAGAATTTTAAAACGCGGAAAATCATATGATGTAAATTTTTATTTACGAAAATTTATAACGAACCAAGATTGCATGATGAAAGTTGTTATGAAAATAAATTTGGGTAGGGAAAATTTTTACCACGTGTATATATAACGTAGTATAATTATAAATGTCGTGAGAAGTTTAAATAATTAAAATTTTGAAGTGATCGTCCAAAATAAACGGAATAGTTACAAAAATAAAATTTTTATTAGGTTTTGTACGAGGACTTTAAAGACAATTTAAAGTTTATACAATAGGAAATTTACTTGAAAAGTTGAGGTGAAATTTATCGTAAAACTTTCTTAATATGATGAAGTTTATATAATAAGATTTTTGTTTGTAAATAGTCTTAATGAAAATAAATGGCTTATTAAAAATCATTATGAATAGATCAAACTCTATATATACATATATTTATTTTTTTTATATAACGAAGAGATTTTAATGAACGAAATTTGCAAAAAAAATCCTTTTGAAATCAAAATGAGAAAATTGGTGTAAAACTTTACCATATAAAATCGAGATATAAAAGGATTAGCAACAATAAAAAAATATAACATTTATAAATGAAGACTTGTGTTAAGAATTTATAACAAAATAAAGGAAAAATGGTTTAAATTCTTGAAACGTAATAATAATGTTTTAAGATTTAAAGGTGGAAAAATCGTGTATGAACCACCATGACTTGATATTCCGACACTAAAACCTTTTTTATAAAAATACCTTGTTGGAGTCTAAACATGTGCACGTACCACCGCGTCTTTTTCATGTTTTCGACTCAAATAACGATTGTAACAAAAATAATAAATCGGAATGCAACGTCATGTCAAAACACTAGTCCACGTACCACCGTGGTTCTATTGTTTTAACACCAAAAAATTAGGATGGGGAGCGGAACGCTCGCATTCGACTACTTAAAGTGGTCATCTCACATGAGACAATCTTTAAGGAGATTTGCAACAACGGGATCCAAGTTAAGCTCGTGATCCATAAAGCACAATAAAAACTAATGTTTTTGCGTTTTAAGGTAAGGATACATTGGAGTACTATGAAAGTGTGTGTATGTGTATATTTATGATTTGATAAAATAAATAAGTATATAAATAAACAAGTGTAATGAACAATCAAGTAGGGTAAACACGTATAGGCAACACGTATAAGGACCCTAAAGTAAAGACTATACTAGGTCGTTACGTCTAACCACCTATCTTATACTCTTGTGGCTCTGATTCCAATCTGTCACACCCCGACCAAAGACGGCGGAATATGCTATGGTGCAACGTGATGGGACAAATACACAAGACACTATTTAAAGTGACAATATTTAATTAGGTCATTTGTTCCATAAATCAATAATCAACACATCTCGTTCACACAAACAATTTGAATACAAGTTACAATTATATTGTTCGTTTTACTAATATAACATTTTCGTCAAGTCCTCGAGTCAACAAAAGTCAAACCTGTAACATTTCATAAAATAAAGTTTGTCAACACAAAGGTTGGTGAGCAATTCATAAGTTTGAGCATATAAGTATATAGTAATAAAAAGCCACAAAACTAGTATACGAAACTATAAATAAAAGAAACAACTTGGATAAATTGACAATCGCTAATAGAATTTACGTTAGCGCCACCTAGCTACAAAGGGTTACCAAGTAGTCTAGGATTTTATTGACCATTTCTAAACACATTAGCACCACTTAGCTACAAGGGGTTGCCAAGTAGTCTAGGATTTAATTGTTATCGTTAATTGCATTACGTTAACGACACCGTGCTATAAGAGAATACGAGATAGTTCACGGATTTATAGTTTCAACCAACCGAAAGCGATAAACACATAAGCATATAAGCATGTAAGCATAGAACACCAAATCAAGCAATTATTTAAGTAAAGTGTACAATCACATTTGTGGGTTTAAGATTCAAGTAAATAAACATTTAGTTTGATAGGTATGAAATGTCACCCAAACCGAAAGATGGAAAAAGGGGTATGAAAGTACTCACCTCGATTGATGAACCGAAAAATAAATAGACAAATAAATGAAGCTTGAACGGTAAACTAACAGATCCGACTTGAAAGCTAAAGGAAAACGAATAATAAAATATATTAATGAACTTGAACTTTAGTTGAAACTACATTTGAAACATTGGACCAGAAGGTTCGGTTGTTAATCGGATTACCGGTTAATTTGTTAATGATTAGGGACTCATACTAAATTGATAATTAAAATGAAATAATATTATTCTATTGGGCTTTTAAATAGCTAAACCAATATTAAAAGAAACAAGCCGGGTTTAAAAAAAGAGTTCGGTTTTATGAAAATGAATAGATAATAAAGTTTATAATAATATTATTAATGATAATGCTTGTAATGATAATAATAATTCTAAAAAAATATGTTATATATATATAGATGTATATGATAACGATGATAATAATAATAGAAATTATTATTATTAACAATACTAATATAGTATAATACTAATAATAATAGTTAAAGAATAAAAATCCAAGTATTAATTAAAGCGTTGTTGATAATAATAATAATAAATAATATTGATAGTAAATAATGATACCATACTCGATGTTGGTTCGATTTCTAAATGAGTTCACAAAATAACTATATTAATATTATTGATAGCAATTAATGATAAAATATGATTTTAATAGATAATAATAATATGACCTTTAATAATATTATTAACAACTTTAATATTTATAGTAATTATGATAATAATAATAATAATAATAATAATATTGATACTAAATAAATTTATTAAGTATAAAAAGAAACAATACCAAAACTGATCTAGGATTAGACCCGAACCCGAGACCTCTCGTTTAATAACTAACGTACAAATCAACCGAACTAAAATAACGATCGTTAATTAAACCCATAATTAAACCCAAAATTGTTAAGTTCCTATTAGGTGTCCACGAGTCGTCGGAGGAAGGTTGCCGGAGACGTGCCGGAAAGACGAACCGGAGAGAAGGAGAGTGAGAGAGAGGGGGAGAGAGATATACGAAGAGAGAGAGAGAGAGAGAGAGCGAGAGGGAGAGAGAGCAGAGAGAGAGCCGAGGGAGAGACGAAGCACCAGGGGCCACGGCGGCCAGTTTAAGGGTCGTCGGAAAAACGAGCCGGAGGGTAAGGGTGTTGCGGGGCAGCTAGAAAAGCCGAGAGAGAGAGAGAGAAAAGGGAGAGTGATGGTGGTGCGTCGGAGGTTCAGGGGGAGAGTGGTGGCCGAAATCGCGTCGCCAGAGGTGGTGGCCGGAAGGGGTGGCGGCGGCGGCCGGAAACAAGATAGAAAGAGATGGAGGCTTGTGGTTTATGTTTAGGGTTAGGGTTGGATATTATATATATATATATATATATATATATATATATATATATATATATATATATATATATATATATTATTTTCAAAACAACCCCTTGAGTTTCAATCAAGGTTTAAAATGAGTATAAAGGTTTTTAAACTTATAACAACTTTACAATAAAATCAGTTTGGACCCCTTAAGTTTTTTCTTAACGACACTATAATATGACAAAACATCGATTTATTGATGATCGAGGTATATAATAATATTATATAATACTTAAAGAAAGAAACAAAAATGTTGAGTCGGGTTTACATAATAAAAGTTTATAACACGAAAACAAATCGAGGCCCAAATTTGACGAATGTCACAATGGGCTTAAGGGAGTATAATTACCCCTTAAACCCTAAGCCTTTCCATTTCCATCAATCTCTACACCATAGCCTACACCTTCAAAAATGCACACTTAAGCCAAACACTCTCTACACTAGTCCTTTCAACGATCCAAGAACAACCGAAGGTAAGAGATTATTTATCTCAACTGACCCAACATATCAGAACCCGACACCGCAACCCTGTGATGTCGTATGAGCCGTTTGGATCTAGATCTCACTTTATTCGGGTGTTTAATAAACAAAAAATGAGCTTAATGTCCACCTTAGCTTAGATCTGGACACCCCGAAACTACTCAGAACATAAACGATCAAACCCCAACCAAGCATGGTGGTAAACGGCGGCTGAAGGCGCCGGAATCGGAGAAAAACCTTAAAAACGCGTATTTAAGAGCTGGATAGAACTTATGCACTGTATAAATATATACGCCGCATAAGTCTAATCAGCACATAAGTGTACCCAGCCATATATGTATGCAGCATCATGTAAGTATGACAACATGTAAGTTGGAAAAACGTGTATGTAGTACGTATATGTATATACACTATGCATGTATGGCTTATACGTTGGAACACTTATACGCCAAGAATAGCTTATATGTTGGACACTTATACGCCAATAACACTTATACGTTGGAACACTTATACGTTGAGGATAGCTTATACGTCAATAAACATATACGCCATATTTGACTTATACACTAGATGACTTATGTGGTGGACAAATTTTACGGACTTGAACGATTTCCAAATTAACGAAACATAAACAGTCTATACTTAAACGATAGATATGAATAAATATAAAATTAAATGATTGACATGAATTGATAATGAAAAGCAACATTTAAAATGAAGTTTTGATTTGATTAAATAATTGAATTTCAGTTTTCTAATAAGGCTTTTAGAAAAGACCTATTAACCCCATCTACGGGCTCTGCCCCTTGGACCCAGCTAGGGGCCGCCGCCCCTAGAACCCCGCTAGCAGTAGTTAGGGGTTACAATAACTTAGAAGTATGATATAACTAGAAGTAGTTAATTGATACTATGATTAATACACAGTTAGCCGGGCACAAGTCAAGAAGAGCATAACCGTAAATTCAAAAAGAAATTGTTTACAGGTGGGTTTCCATCCCTATTTCCTTGTTATGTTTTCGGGGTTGTATGCATACTCAAATTGATTAGTTAATACACTTACCTTAAGTGGTAAGTGTATGCCTTATATGATTTATGTGAAAGTTACGAATTAATGCTTGACGGTACGTGATCGATCTTGGGATATTGCATGTACTGCCTGGTGATAGCTTGAAGATATGATTGTTTATATATGATGTATGCATGATATATGTATGTTATGTATGAAAGTTA
This sequence comes from Bidens hawaiensis, assembly GCF_021521415.1. Classification (NCBI taxonomy): domain Eukaryota; kingdom Viridiplantae; phylum Streptophyta; class Magnoliopsida; order Asterales; family Asteraceae; genus Bidens; species Bidens hawaiensis. The sequence goes on from NW_027496611.1 coordinate 34,751, forward strand.
TAAGTAAATATAAAAGAATAGTAAGTTACGGAAGAAAGGGACCGAGCCCTAGTAATACTCAAGGAAGAAGGGACCAGACCCTACTAATATCCAATGTAGTAAAGGGACTGAGCCCTAATAATACTCGAGGTAGTACGGCGTAATGCTGTTTAAAACATATAAGTATGTAAAGTTTGAATAATGTAAAGTATGAAAGAAAGAAGTTATATATTACGTATGTACGAAAGAAAGATAAGCTGGTTAAGTATATAATATGTATCTTCGGATGCGTATGTATCGTATATGAATGTATTGTATGTTTCATGATTAACTAGAACTCACTCAGCGTAGCTGACTTTTAGTATTCACGCGGGGAAATAGGCTGAAATAACTAGTCTGAGGAAGACACTACTGGCATCTGAAGATTTTTCATGATGCTTAAATAAGATATTTTTATGTTATGTTTCAAGAGACAGGTTTGAATGTTTGTAACAAATGATTGAGTTTTTATGTGTAAACCCAACACCAATGTAGGGCACCGGGAACGTGGCCTTACATAATTTTAGTTTTAGGTATAAACTTAGATTTGTTTCAGATCTAGAAATGCTTTGTGGTCAAAATCCCAATTCCGATCAGTAAGCTTATGACACTCAGTCTTCATAGTTATCATACGTTTATTCCATCATCAATTGTTGTTGGGTTTTAACAAGATTATCAAAGCCATATAAACCCATTTATATGAAAAACGCAGAGGATAAATTTGTTTTAAATCTTGTCATATTGATAAATATAAAACCCGTTTTATATGTAAAACCCAAGCCCCGGATCCATATACGAATTACATGCATACCAAAACTATCAACCATAGGGGGTTTATGTAATACAACCTTTCAAGAGGCAAGAAGATGAAGGAGATGACGGTTTGAATGGCTAGCCTTCAATGGAGAAAAGCCTCAAGCTTGTATACCCTCCAAGCCTTCAACAAACACCTTGCTTGCTAGGATTTGATGACTCTTGCACTTGAAAGCTTAACCCTCTTGTGTTCTTCTTCCTTGAACCGATTTTGGAGAGAAGAGAAAGAGAGGAGAGAGATTACCAATTGCATGTAATGTGGTTGGTCTTAATATGTTGTGTCCCAAGGTAGATATTAATAAGAGAAAATATTTCAAACAAATGGGTGGGAAATTTCCCCCCAAAAGTGGGCTGGTCCTACCAGATATTATTTTCTCTTTCTTCCTGGAACAAACTAATACTCCATATACTAGTCTCAGGACTAATACTCCATGTATCAGTCGCATTACTAATACTCCATGTATTAGTTCACAGGACTAATACTCCATGTATTAGTCACAGGTCTATTGAAACTTTGTGACATTTAACACTTTTAACATGTCATAAGTTTCATGCAACATACCACAACCATTATCATATATATATTATTTAACCAACTTAAATAATATCATAAGATAATCGCTCTTAATAAATTATCCATATAATTTATCGATTCCTCAAGTGAAAATATTTAGAAACCCAATTTCTAAATATCATAAGTGCTAATATTTAGTTGTTAGATCATATCTACAATACATATTATGGTGTTTGTCTAGCTTGTTATTGGGTATGACCCGACTTGGATCATAACGTACTAGCCACATCAACTCTAATATGTGTCTTGGGAAGACCGATTCCTACAATTGTGTCAAAACAAGATCTAAATTCTTCAATAAAACCTGAAAATCAACCAAGAAGATTAAACGATTATTACCTTTTACGATTATAATAGTGTGTAAATCACTAGTATAATCAACGTATAAGCTTGCACGGATATGAATCGATGAACAATTATAGAGGATAAAGCAACAGATATGAAAACAAAACGGATATAATGGTGACATATCCGACGTAAAACAAATCAAAACATATAATTCACAATTTCGAGTTTGATCAACTCAAATTAATGACCTTGATTTAACCATTATGATTGACACTTTATTTTGAAAAATTCTTGAACAAATCAAGTACAAATTAATGACCTTGATTAACCAATTAACGTTTTAGCCATTTGTAAATAAATTCGAAACAATAACTCAGTTTCAAATTCTCAACATTTCTTCTCAAAAGATAGTAAACCATTCATCTAAAGTCGAAAATAACTAATATATTTGGTTTAATGAAAAGAAAATAGCAAAAATTAAGAAAAATCAAACTATATACAAACATATTTTTGTGTGTTTGAGAAGGGAATCATATTGACCAAATCTCCTTACCATCACAGTTTTATATTTGAGCATTACTGGTGTTAAGTCAGTCATTGGTATTGTTATCTATTTAAACTTTAACAACAAATTTTTCAGAAACTTGAGTGATATGATTAAGGTTCAATTAAGCCCACAATATAAGGAAATTATTAGTATCTAATCTTATTTCAGGCTTATTTTGAGGTTTACCATGTCACCCCACCTTGACTTAAACCTTAGAACAAGCATATCAAAACATTTCAAATTTTTAACAACCTTCACAACAAGATATACCCCCGTTATCATGCAATTCCCCAAAATTCCTTAACCATGAATGAGTATGCACAATTTCATTTGTATGGCTTACTGACATTGTATCCCCTGGGGTCCGTTTCTTACTGGTATTAAGAGGAGTGCAAGGGAGGAACAATGAATGTCAAATATCATGGTTGATGTAGTCAGTATTGAAATTGTACAAAGTACAACAGTGATCAAGTTTAATGACTTGGGATCACTTACATTGAATGTTATTATTAAGTTTTGAGAATACCCAGATGATAAACCGCATAAAGACTCAATGGTATCCGAAAATTTAAAGCATCCCATCAATACATGATTTAAAGACGTAAAACCATATAACATTGATGATCCAATCATTACTTTAAACATTTCAAAGATTTTTATTTTGGTGATCATGCTAAAACATAAGGCTTGAGTATGACATGCTATTACATTTCTGTCTTCATTAGCAAGATTTTTGTTAGAGAACTAACCCCCCTACGAACTTGGTTAGTTAAGTTTATATCAGTTACTATTCCTTACTTGTTTGTCTTAAATCCTACCAACGCACTATTACATTTAAGCACACATCCTTTTAAGCCTATTCTTTAGTGGATTTGCGACTAGATGATCAATGTACTATCATCTTTCCTTTTTGCTTAAAAACTCTTTTCGAGGAGCAATGTTTCACATGCTTTTGACTTTTTATCATTTTTCAATGTCTTTGGATTTTTCAAATATTTGAATGTTTTTGGACTTTCTAGAAATATCTCCCCCTAAAATCAAAAACCAATTTGGAAAACATATTTAGGTAAATACATACTTGAATCCGACGAATGTTTACTCAAGACTGGAATCCATAACCTCGGGATCATTCTCCTTCCCACCTACCAGTTTCTTAATATTGTTAAGCTTTAGTAAATAAAAAAATATGTTTTTATCAAAAGCTTTAGTAAAAAGATCTTCTTTTTTTCTCGTCAGTGTGAATTTTATCTACGGTTATCAACTATTCCGTATCCATCACGAATAAAGTGATACCGTATTTCAGTGTGTTTAGTTTTAGAATAATTTACCGGGTTCTTCGTTATGGAAATAACTTCAGAATTATCTACAAAAATAGGAGTGATCAGAAAATGCAAACCGTAGTCGCACATCTGCTGTTGAATCTTAAGAACCTGAGAACAACAACTAGAGGCAGCTACATACTCAGCTTCACAAGTCGAATGAGAAACGATTGTTTGCTTCTTACATTGCCATGTGATGAACCTACTGTCGAAGAATTGACTTCTAGCAGTTGTAGACTTAGCGTTCAGCTTACAGCTCCCATGGTTAAAATCCGAATAAGCCCTCTGCACAAACTCATCATCTTTAAGATACCATAGACCAATTCCAGGACATCTTTTAAGATACCTCAGTATCCTCTTCACTATTATGAGTTGCGAGTCATTCAGATTGGATTGATACCGGGCACACAAACATGTAATGTAGAGTACATGATATCTGGCCAAGAAGAAGTTAAGTACATAAGAGAGCTAATCATGGAACGGTAAAGCGTCTGATCAACCTTCTCCCTGGTGGGATCAGGATCAATTCCATGATTTAATCGTAGAGGGGTGTTAATTGCCGTTGAATCAGCCTTGTTGAATTTCTCTAGGATGTCATTAACGTACTTTGTTTGGTGAATAAAGATACCATCGGGTAACTGCTCCACCTGAAGACCTATAGGAAAAACTTCATCTCCCCCATTGCACTCATCTCGAATTTGGACTTCATAACCTCCTTAAACTCTTTGCATATATCGTCGTTGGTTGACCCAAAATTGATATCATCCACGTAAACATGAATAATCAATAGATGCCCATCAACCATCTTGGTAAACAGTGTATAATAGGTGTTGTGATAGAGTTTTGTACCAAGCTCTCGGGCTTAATGCAAACCATACAGTGCTTTGTCAAATACTACACCTTGTCTTTGTGGATCGGTTCGACAAACCCCTGTGGTTGTCTCACGTAGACTTCTTCGCCATGTTTCCCATTAAGGGAAGCATATTTGACATCTAATATATATACCTTAAAACCTCTTCATGAAGCAAATGCCAGAAAAATTCGAATCACTTCAAGTCTTGCTACTAGCGCATATACTTCATTGTAGTCGATTGCTTCTCGTTGATTGAATTCGAGAACGACTAACCAAGCTTTGTTTCGAACAATTATTCCATTTTCATCACACATGCATTTAAACACCCATTTTGTGATAATACGTTTCTTGTCTTCGGGTAAGTATACAAGCTTCCACACCCTTAACTTCTCAAATTGTTGAAGTTCTTCTGGCATAGCATTGAATCAAATCTCCTTAGTTAATGCCTCTTTGAATGTCTTCGGTTCGATTTGAGAAATAATACATTTGAAATAGAATCAATATTGATCGGAGAAACTTGAGTATAGAAACATTGAAGACTTTGGTCAAGTTGATTTCTTGTACGAAATCTGGTGTTTATATCTCCAATTATATTTTCTTCAGGATGATACTATAAGGTTCGCGGAATGATTTAGGTTGACACACTCACCATCTTCCAAATTTGTAACATTATCTTCTCCAATTACGTCGTTAGAACTCGGAGTAGCCACCGATTCAATCATATTGTCATGTGATTATCCATAATCATCAAATGAATGAGTAGATGGAGCAGCAATAGGATCACGATCATCATGAATTACCTCATTCAATATCGGGGAATCATAAGATGATACAAATTCTTCAGAGCAATCATCATTAAACTATTGATGAAACAATAACGACACAGCTTCATCTTCCAAAGTTACCATAATCAAACTGTTTAATCACGTTAGAGCGTCAATCGATTGATCAATTCATATTGATTAGTAACCGGATATAGTTATATGATATATGTATATGAATAATAATCTTTATTAGGTTAACGAAGTGTTGAGTAATCAGTTAAACAGAGTAACGACAAGGAGAGAATAGTATAAAAACACTTAACTTAAAATGCAGGCTAATAAGCCTATATATAGAAGACGAATGCCATTCGTTACACATTCCGTAACAAATGGCCTTCATTCGTCTTTATTACATAAGTAACAAAGTGGTATTGCGAATGACTCATTCGCTATATCCCATTCGTCAACATTCCATGACGAATGGATACGTAATAAATAACGATTAATGTCCATTCGTTAAACATCTTTAACGAATGGACAATGATAAATACGATTGGTCTAATTCGTTAAACATACTTTACGAATGAGCCATAACATTAACGAATGGGACTTATAAATTACTAAAATGCCCTTCCATTAAAACAATAATAAATTACAAACGATTACAAAGAATCGAGACGACCCAAACCGTGCACTAACAAACACCCCCTCGTCTCGTTCTATTTGACTTTGCATAAACAAACACCCCCAAACGCGTGACGCACACGAAAACGCGTTAAAATTGCATAGCCCGATCATAGTCTTCATGATTTGAGAAGAGGATCTTGTTCTTCAACAACAACTCATTGTCAGTCTCTGATAGATTAACAAGCCACAATGGGTCTATGACTCGTATAAAGTTAGTCTTCAGCCCTTTGCCCAGAACAATGACTGCCTCACCCGTTGTGTTATCGTAGTATCACCGATTAAATGTCAGATGAAGATCTTGTGGAAAAGTCTTCACTGGTATTCGTTTCAAAATCTTTGGCGGTTAACAAGATTCCTCCAACCAGTACGAGGATCAATCTCATTGATGTATTTCCTAGTTGGCACCTATGGTTTAAAGAACTTTAACCTGTGGTTGACCTGAAAGAGCATATGTTGATAAAACCATCATGCTAACTGATTTCCCCCATGGTTATTAAACCGCCGATTGGCGAGCGTCCGCACGTCCCACCTCGGCAGTGAGAGAACGTCAGTAATATATTGAAATTACTTAACACTGTTCGCCCACTTAATAATACAAACCCTTAACTCCAAATCTTATAACCAAGAAACGATGTCACCTTTGACGGTTTGCACGACATTGAATGTAGTCTTCTCATTTGCTTTGGCACGTGCACTAACATCCAGCTTGTGTTCTTGATCAACATATCGACAGGCTTCAATGATCTTTAAAGTCAGTGATTTGTTGTGGTTCCCAAACCAACCCTCAACATCAAGATCCAACGAGCTTGACCCCTTTGCCGACTCTTTTCCTTTCTTCGTGGTTGTCTTCTCTAGATGCTTTTCGGCAGATTTGACATTTTCTTTAAGAATGTTGGAACACCCTGATCAATATTTGAACGGTGATACAGATCAAGGTACTCATCCGCTATGATGTCTTCAATCTCGATCCCCTCGTCTTCATAACTAAATGACGTATTCCCATGTGGAATACTCATGTCAACTTCAACCTCCTCATCATTAAATACCTTCACATCCTCCTCAGCCTCTAACGCATCCAAATCGTCATCATTCAATCCCAACAATAAAGTTATTTGATCACGAGACAAGGCATGATCAACGAACTGACCCTCCTCGATCTCGTCAGCATTTGTAGTACTCATCACCACTCCCCTTTTAAAATCCATAAATAGTACGGTGTTGGCTTTGATCGACTCAATGGGCTTATCATTAGTAGTATCTTGATAAACTACCATTTGTCGATCATTTCCCTCACCACCACAACTACTAGTACCTGCAGTAGATGAACCGTGAGCTTGTTTCGGCTCACTACCGCTTGTACCAACCGCATCTGGATCCTTATCTTCATCATTGTTCTTCATTTTCATTAATGCATAGTCTTTGCATGTTAATTGAAGAATAAGTTCCTCTTGTTCCTTTATCCTCTCCCCCTGAGATGTAACAATCTCACGCAGCTCTTTCATCTCCTTCTAGCAAAATGAGATGTAACTCATTAACCGTCCTTGATTCATCAACATTTGATCATGTTGTTGATGATCAATAGCCAACTGATTCTCGCATAACTGCATCAAACTAAGGACCATATCCATCTGCTGTGAAGATGACAAGGTATGAAATGAAGATGGTACAATCTGCACCAGACCTTGTGGATGACTGATTCCCACAAATGATATAGCCGAAGGTTGTGTCAGCATAATCGTAGGAGTAGGAGAAGCTGCCATCGATGTCACAGGAGGTGTAGGCATGGGAGATAGTATCTATTGAGGAATCGAGCCAAACCTCGGATAAGATGATGTTTTCGTCATAAGAGTAATTGCAGTAGTGCTAATAGTTAGCGACACCACCGGCCTTTGTTGCACAGACGACCTAGGCATTTGTGGACTTATCTCCACACCCAAACCATGCATAATCCGACGCCTTGGCGGTTGATCTTGAAGCTTTTCCTTGCCCTTGGGCTTACGTTTAGCAGCATATGAACTGGCTGCCTCAACATCAGCACGTCGTCCATCACCCCCATTTCCACCATTTGCACCCTCATTATTACCACCATCATCGCCATCGTTCCCACATGGTCCCTCTTCACGTTCAGAATCTGAGTCGTCATGGATTCAACGATCATTAGAAGGACATGCATAATCCGGATTCGCCAAGTGACCAATTAAACGTTTGGTCCTTGGAAGATCTTATGGTGCTTGACCACGATATGTCTTCATTCTCTTATCGTATCAGCAGTCATGTGTTCTAATTCCAACACATCATCTTGTAAAGATTGGTCAATCACCAAATCAGGAATCAAGTCCTGCATAAATAGCTGCACGAATCATGGATACATGAGAAACTTGTTCCAATGATTCTTATCCAAACAATTCTCCTTTAGATAGTAAATATGAGCTCGAAGAAATTTAACGATTTGTTCAATATAAGAGTAACGAGCACAGATTTGAGCATTATCCGACATTCGTCAAAACCTCCATTTCGTCCCCCAAGGCAATGGATCAACACATGTAATAAGTACTTGTATGGAGCACACAAGTACAACTTGTTTTACTGGGAACGTTCAAGGTCGCCATTGTAGAACAACCTCTGAAATAACCCACATATCAGTGCCTTATCAAATTCACATGGAAGGTCCATGTTGTCGGCAAACCTCAGCACCCGACGTATCACATCGGGAGTGATTGTGATTGTCGTCTTGTTAATCTCGACAATGAGGTGGTTCCCGGACTTCACATATTTAGCTGAATCCCTGAATTGACGAATTACACTAAAATGTATCTGAACACAGCAGTGATAGCGTAGTGGATCCGGGATCGGCGTAGAAATATAATAATGTCTCCAAAACATCCTGATACGCAAAGTTGTCATGTACAAATGCTCAAATATTGTGCTTCTTGTCATATTGTAACACTGGACCAGCCTGAACTTGTTGTTGCTGTATAGGAGGCTGTGCTGGTTGATTAACAGGTTGAGGATCAATTACAGGAACATCTAGGATCATTTCATCAACCATTGCGGTAGTCACAAAAACCCGAGCAATAGTAACATAGAACATAATATTAATTTAAATAAAAAAGATTCAATATATTTAAATATATTGAATTATGTTTTAAATTACAAGTGTCATTCGTTAACACATTCGTTATAATGAATCATGTCATTCGTTATAACGAATGACACCATCCGTTGTCATCTTATTATTGAAAGAATGAATAACGAATATATATGGATGAATAAGTCTATTCATCAAATATGTGGGACGAATGAATGTTCATTCGTTAGATAATGATACGAGGAAGACTTATTCATTATGAATATTCAACGAAAAAGTTCATTTAGATACGGATGAACAACTATTCGTCATTCATTAAGGAATAGATACCAATAATTATCAACTTTGACACAAGTTCATCAAAGTCAAAGTCAATTTTAAACACAGATGGTAAACATGCAGCCACAGTTCAATTAAACCATGTATGATGATAAATAAATGATATAGACATATCAATTAACTCGTATACACATCGCTAACCATTCCCAATCAAACATTAAGATCAAAATACATATCTAAATTGATTTTAGTTCATTACACAAGCCCGGTTAATAAATTGACTAATTAACCTAGCGTTAATGAAATATGACGAAAATCATCACGTGAGCGTCGTCTTTACCTTATGGATCTTGATCCAACAACAAAAATTGATTTGATGATGGTAAAGAATTTGGGAAAAATTTGACAGAGGTTTGCCTTGTTTTTGTGATAATCGAGGTGAATGAATGAGCCGATTCATTCACCTCCTGTTCATTATATAGGACAAAGGTTGCACACAATCTTAGACAAACAAATGGACCCATTCGTTAATTCAAAATTAACGAATGGTTCATATTTGTTTGCTCATTCGTTAACCCCCTTAACAAAAAACAAATAAGTTACAGTTCATAATGAATCAGCCAAGATTTGTCATTCATTCGTTATCATTATTAATAACGAATGACATCATTGGTTATTAGAGTGAGCGGAGGCGAATAGGATAGCGAATGAGTACATTCGTTATACTGTTTAAGGAACTAATGACCATTAATCATTATCAACAATACTAACGAATGGGTTCTATTCGTTATGAATACTCATAACGAATAGGAGCAAATAAACAAACTATAAAACAAATGATAAATTTTATTTTGAAATTTTCATGAAATAAATAATGCATCGAAACCCGTGTCCCAATAAACTTTACCTTAAAAATATTACCGAAGTAAGATGCAATACCTTAACGTGCTTTATAAAACTATTGAAGGAAAGCAATGCATATTTTTGTGAGTTGAGCAGAGAATCATATTGACCAAATCACCCTTCCATTGCAGTTTAATATTTCAGCGTTATTATGACTGGGGTTTAGTCGGTCATTGATATTCTTGTCCACTTAAATCTTATAACAAACCTTCGAATATTTAATGATATGATTTAAGCACGCACCAAGTCTTCAGTGTGGAAAACAATTGATCTTCTAAATAAGCACGCACCAAGTCTTCGTCAAGTTGATCAACTATGGGAGTAAACGAATTAAATAAACCGTCATAGTCAAACATTCAATCAGGCCCTTGCCGGTAGGAGGTGTTGTGAATCATTGACAATCAGCATGGTACCACTCGTCAACACAACCTGAACTAAAGTTGAAGACCTGTTTCGCAGCCGAAGTATAGCCCAACAAATAACCTTCAATAGACTTTTCATCGAGTTTTCCCGCTTCGCTTTTCAACATAGTGCAATGACACCGGAATGGATCCAAAAAAATTAAAATTTGGTTTTCGATTGTTCAGAAGCTCATAACTTGTATTTTGCAGCTTCTTCACAGTTAGAACACAATTAAGCGTATAGCAAGCAGTGTTCACCGCCTCATTCAAAAATTGAACAGGAAGCTTTGAATTTGCTAACATTGTTCTTGCAGCTGCACTCAGTGTTCGGTTCTTTCGTTTAGTAACACCATTCTGTTGAGGTACATATGGAGCACTATATTCTCGGTGGATTCCTCTCTGAATACAAAAGAAGTCCAATATAGTATTCTTGAACTTCGTACCATTATCACTATAAATACGTCTCACCTTGTGTTTGTATAATGATTCGATCTTTGTGATTAAATTTTGAACAAGAGTTGGTGTTTGATCTTTAGAACTCATAAATAACACCCAAGAATATCTTGAATAGTCATCAGTGACAACTAGACAGTACCAATCTCCTGCAATACTCACATGATTCACATGACCAAACAAATCCATATGAAGTCGTTCCAAAGGAGTATAAATGGAGTTAATTAACTTAGACGGGTTGAATTTTTCTTCTGCTTTCCCTTGTTGCATGCAACACGGTGATCAGTCAATTTGAAGTGTTTCAAGAAAACTCCATCAACCAAGTCATTTGCCATCAGATAGTTCATCTTTCTGACATGAATATGACCCATACGTCTATGCCATAGAATCGAGTCTTTCTCAATTGCTTTTGAGACAAAAGACGTTTCAATAGAAGTGGATACCTTAGTACTCATATTTAGTACATAAATATCATTTGACCTAGGAGACCGCATAACAACCATGTCTTCTAGAATGACATATCCTGGTTTGAGTATTATGTACTCCTTGTCAGTAAATACAGTGATGTACTTCTTATCACAAATTTGAGAAACGCTCAACAGAATGTGATCCACTTTATCACATTAATGAACTTTCTCAAATGTAATATGACCATTTTAAACATGTTCTTCTTTTGTATTCATGCTCCCATAATTTACCCGTGAATGCTACATAACCCACTTGAATATTCTTGACATTGGTTAGTAGGTTGATGTTGCCGGTAATATCACGAAAACATCCACTATCCATAATCCAATTTTCACCAGATATATAGTCTTGGATAAACTCTTCACATATAGGGAAGATGATTAGTTCTAAAAGGCAGCCCAGGCCTCAGTCCTGGGCACTTCTTTAATTTCACTTGAAGAGTTAATTTTGACTGAATCCAAATACGGTTAGCTACTTGTGAATAACTCAAAGGCCTTTTCGACTATCGTCTCAAGTATGCAACTTGAACTACATATGCTTTCATCAACATGAATTACCTTAAATGGATTCAAATTGGAAAACATGATGTGTGTTTCATCATCACAAGACATGGTTCTTTTCAGAATTCTTTAATCAAAGAAACTGGTTTCGATTTTTCTTTGATAAACGGATGAATATTCTGTGATTTCTTGATTCCACAATTTCTTACAACATGACCCCATTCGCCACATAAAAAGCATATTTTCATGTCAACCGACTCACATTGTGGTTTGACAAAAACTAGTGAAACCGAAGGTTGATGAAAAATACCAGGAACATGCACTTTGTTCAAGTTATCAAACGTAGCAGATTTATTTTTCATGTAAAAATCGAGATTTGAACAATTAAAAAAACTCTGTAAAGTGTCAGTGCCAGTTCCGTTAACAAATTGAACTTTCTTGGCATATTTTAATAGTTGTTTGGCTTTAACCAATGGATTTTTTGTGTTTGATACTTCGTAATTAGCAAATGCATGTTCAAGATCTTGTATCTTTGACGTTTCATTGTTAAAGATGCTCTCGACTAACTCGAGCTTGATTAAATTAAGTGGAATGTCTTTTTACAGTGAATACTTATCTTAGACCTTTTAGCTTAAACACTCGACCAGTGTTAACATTAACAGAAGCTGGGTTGATGAAACCCAACAAATCCGCATAAGAAATCTTTGGTTTTTTTTTTAATTTCTCAGCCTTAAACTTAGCTGATTTTTCCTTTTTTACTTTAAATGTGTTTGACCCATACACATCCTCAAATTCTTGAGGATCATACAGAATGTGATTTGAACGTTGAATGTTCTGGTCTTTGTGCACAATTTCAGGTTCAACTACATCCTCAATGATTATATTCTCAAAAAAAACTTTGTGGCTTTAAATATGTGGTTTTTGAGTTGAAGATGAAGCAGCAAATTTGTCATCATTGCTTTTTTTAGGTTTCTCCTCATTCATGACTTGTTCCATTACAGTTTCTTCTTTTCTCGCAAACAGATTTTGGGAATAGTAATCATGAAACGTAGGAGGAACTTCAACAAAGCCTAAACCATTTTTAGAACCCTTTTGTTTACCTGATTCCTCAGTTATTTCATTCAACAAAAATGACCATTTTATAAACTTATCTAATTTACTTTTCAACTCTAGAACTTCATTTTCAAGCTCGGTTATCTTAGTTCTTTGTTTGAGAATTTCTTTCAATTGTTTATCCTTAATGTCTTTTTCATTGAAAGTTCTACTTTCAGATCTCATTTGTGACTCTAAAGATCTCATTTGTGGCTTTAAAGGTTGTCTATATGTATCCTTGATTAAAGCAAGTTATTTCATTAGTGAATCATTATGAACATTAATTAAATCAAATTTTTACTTAACATTTTCATAATCAGAAAATGGCACATTATCAGATAATTTAACAGAAAAAGAACTAACCTCATCGATTTTAGCCATGCATGCAAACGACGTTGGTTGCATATTGCAGGAATCATCAGAATCTGATTATATTTCTGACTCATTCTCATATGGCAATCCATTTCCACTAGCATCTTAAAAATTATCAATTTGCTCGAACATTTGCAGATTTTCTTGACCTCCATTGCCCAAAATTTGTTGATTCTAATCTATCCTTTCAAAAGTGAGTAAATCTTGTGATCTCGTAGCCTTTGATGAATCTCCCTAGAAGGTTTATCTTTCACCTCAGTAAACATTTTTCTAGAACTTATGTCTTGAGAACGAGGAACATTGTATTCCTTCTTTGGCTTATCATATTCCTTATTAAAATGACCAAACTCTTGGAAATTTTAACATTTGACCATTACTTTATCAAAACCAACCCGTTTGTTCAAAGATGGCAAATCATTTACAGTTCGTTGCATAAACTTCTTTACCTTCCTTAAAATCATAGCCATATTCCATTTGTGATCCGTTATCTCGGGATCCTCAAGGTCAATCTGATCATAGTCTTCATCAGTCCACTCACTTGTAGCAATCATTCTACCCACCAAGTTTTCATCGGATGTCATGAAAGAACTAAGGAAAGCAAAATTATGTTCAGCCACTTTCGTGTTTGCATTAGGTGGTGCAGTGGATACATTTGCAGTTGATCCACTAGGATGTCATTATACCCGGAAACCATGAAACATACATTCGGATCACTATCGGAAGAAGATCCTCTTGTGAAGTTTGGGTAAGAAATGCATTAATTGGAGCTGCAGAACTACTCACAGGTAAAAACCCTCCATATAAAGTCTTGTCTTGAGTTTCTTTCGATGACTTTTGACATTTCAAGTCATACTCTCTATCTTCAATCTTTTGCATAAATTCTGTTGGGATGAGAAAAGACGAAAGGAATATTGAAATCTTCTCAACCTCCTTGATTAATGACTAAGTATGGAAACCGAGTAAACTTGGACATCCGAGCAAGCTTAAACTTAGTCAAGCAAGGTATTTTACTCTTCGAGCAAAGTTATCTTCTGGAATTCTTCTTAAGTGTTAGTTTGAGCAAACAACAATTCATCAAGAAAGGTTTGTTTCAGATAAATTCTTAACTATACCTAGCTAAAACCATGTATTTTAGTGGGTCGAGCAAAGTTTATTCATAATAAACAGTGGTCTCAAGCAAACTTGTAGGAAGTTGATGAAGAAAGGTTCAACCTCGAGCAAGCTACAGTGTCACCAGCACACTTGGATTTGTTCAAATAAGGTATGTAACAAAAGGTTGAAGGGATCTCTGAAGAACAAGTTTGCTTGTAGGACCTTATCAAGCAAAGTTTGATATCGTCAACAGGATTGAAGTTCTCTTTATGAATATATTCTAAGGAAAATATTCTAAATAAAGCTTACTCGGAGAACTGTTCCCCGGCACACTATGGTTATATGGTCTGCTCGACAAAGACAAAAGCTACAAATATTACTCGAAGATCTATTTACACTTAGGATTATTTGTAATACGTTTGAATATGTTATGTATCAATTATTAGGGTCTCTAGAAGGAATGTCGGGTTTTAGGACATGCCTATAAAATGAAACTTTAGGGCACTCCTATGACATGGACAAGAGACGAGACAACGAGAATATAGTGATTTGACGGTTGTCTTTATCTTGTATGGAAAAGTTGCCATAAATCCATACATTCACCTAGGAATCCTAATTGTTTTTTGTTTGTATCCTTGGCAATATTAAATGGAAATATTTTGAGTTTCTTCGTGTGTGTTACGTTTCTATCCGTTGAGAAACACTAAGAGTATCATTGTGTCCGCCTTTAATATTTTATTGTTCTTTTCACAAAAAATAGTATGTCATAACCTTCTTGTCGACACATTTGTGTGGGTTACGATAGTGAGTGTTTGAGCGATTAAGTGAGATATACGAGACCGACAAGCGGTATCAGAGCTTGTTTTGCTGATTTTGTGAAGAACTATTGTTGAGTATTGTTTATTTGAAGATCAAGAATGACATCAACTAACAACCTGTTTGTCATTTTTCTCAGATCTCCAATATTTCTGAGGTTTAAAAGTATTCTCTACTTAGATCTATATTTAAGTTCTTTCCTTTGTTACAGATCTTTCTCTTATCCATCCAGATCTATCTAATATGAGGATTTAGTCCATAGATTTGATTGTTTTTTCAAATTTTCTAAGTTTTTATTTAAGTTTATTAAGTTAACCAATTTGGCAATACACCTCATAAGAAGATTAATGGGAAAGTATAAGGAGAAGAAGCGTGATCTACATATGGTGTTTATTAACCTGGAAAAGGCCTACGACAATGTGCCACGATAGGTTCTCTGGGAGTGCCTGGTGGGTAGAGGAGTACCCACGAAGTACATAGAGATAATTATGGATATGTATACAAGGAGTGAAACAAGTGTTCGTGCGCCAGTGGGGGATACTGATCCCTTCCCTGTAGAGGTGGGTCTTCACCAGGGGTCAGCGTTGAGTCAGTTTCTTTTTGCAGTAGTCTTGGATGAGTTGTCAAAGTCGATTCAGGGGACTCTCCCGTGGTGCATGATGTTCGCAGACGATATTGTGTTACTTTCTGAGAGAAAACAAGATCTAAACATGAGGCTTGAGGAGTGGCGAACAACCTTAGAGACAAAAGGTTTAAAGATTAGCCGCTCTAAGACAGAGTACCTACACTGTGATTTTGGTGGGATAAATGACAATGAGGACGTACAGATCACCATCGAAGGGCAGGTGGTCCCGCAGGTAACGAAGTTCAAGTATCTAGGATCATTTGTTCAGAGCGATGGGGAATTAGACAGTGATATGACTCATCGAGTTCAGGCAGGATGGTATAGATGGAAAGCAGCCACAGGTATATTGTGCGACAAGACTTTCCCGACTAAACTAAAGGAAAAATTTTATAGGGTTGCAGTTAGACTTGCAATGCTATATGGAACAGATTGTTGGGCCATCAAGAAGGCACAAGTGCGGAATATGGAGGTAGCAGAAATGAGAATGCTACGTTGGATGTGTGGGCATACAAGGCTAGATCGAATAAGAAACGTTGTATTTCGAGAGAGATTAGGGGTAGAAAACATAGCAGACAAGATAAGAGAGTGGAGATTGAGATGGTTTGGGCATGTGAAGAGAAGACAGTCGACAAATCCTGTTAGATCCGTAGAAAACATTACTATAGAGGGGGGAAGAGGTAGAGGACGACCTAAATTGACTTGGGATGAGAGGATTTAGCATGATCTCATAGACCTAAACCTCTCCGAGGACATGGTTGAGGATAGGAATCTTTGGAGAAGTAGAATTAAAGTTAAGGATTTTTAGGAATAAATGAATACCTTAGGGCTTATACTTAACTTATTTAGGACACATACCATGATGGTATTTCCCCCACATATATTATTATTATTATTATTATTATTATTATTATTACTACTACTATTACTATTAGTATTATTAGTTTTGATATAACTGCTGAACTTGATCCCCTTTGTTATGCTTCATACATATTATTATTATTATTATTACTATTATTATTAGCTCTGTACATAGCTATTGAACTTTGATTTCCTTTCTTTTACTCCATACATATGTACTTAGAGCCGAGGGTCTCTCTGGAAGCCACCTCTTTATCCCTTTGGATAGAGGTACGGTGTGCCTACATCCCACCCTCCCAGACCCTACCTATAGCTTTGCTGTCGGTGGGACTTCACTGGGTATGATTGATTGATTGAAGTTTTTCATTTAAAAAATATCCTAAAAAATACCAAAAATATGTCTGAATCAATAGAAGAGCAAGAGGTTTCTACTAACAAGATTCCAAGGCTGTTTGGACAGGAAAACTATATCAATTGGAAAGTGTTTTTTGAGGTTGCCGTTTTCTACAATTGCATGGAGATGTGGAACTCCATCAAAGACGGACCACATGTTCCTGATGGGACAAACAGTACTGAAAAAGAAAGATGACAGAGCTTTGTCAATGCTGAGATTAGGTCTATCATGGGATATCCTGACTAGTGTGGCTCACCACAATACACCGATTGAAGCAACAACTTGACTGGTTCAAGTTTTTGGGAAGGTGAAGGACTGAGATCTATGTTGCAGAGGTTCGTGGTCATTGTAAATGAAATCAGAACAACTGATTTGGCTATCACTAATTTCTATTGAATAAGAAGATATTATCATCACGACGAGCAAGTTTATGAAACAAAAACCTGATTTCTCTTCTTTGAAGGTAGATGATGTTAACTGATTTATACAAGCAGTAGAGCATGAGATGATAGAGTACAACATGATCAAAGAAGACAAACCAAGTTTTCAAGTGTCTAATGCCCTCATTGCACCAATGAGAAATTTGTCTACATGAATCAACAACAGATTCCAATCATAGAAGAGCCAAGTGAATATGGTGGTGAGACACCAAGGGGGTTTGTTGCTGGCAATTCAAACAATCAATGTGGACAACCAAGATTTAATGTCCAATTGATTGATGAAACTGATACATCCTCTATGGCAAGTGGACATGCTCCTTATGGTGGTAGGAAAGTTGATCAAGGAAATGAGTATCAAGCTTTATTTTCAATGTTTACAGAATCCTGCAATTCTTTTGTGGCTATGAATCTGATTCATACTAGTGTGGTTCAAGAGTACCTTGAACAAATTGATGGTGATGACTTAGAAGACATGGATCCAAAATGGCAAGCTGCTATGATAGCCTTGAGATTCTAGAGTTTGTTCAATAGAATTGGAAGGTCCTTTGTCTCTGGTGCAATAGGGTTTAACAAGTCAAAAGCAATCTGCTACAACTGTCAATAGCCAGGACACTTTGCAAGAGAATGCAATTAATCTAGACAGTTTCAAAACAACCAGCCAAGAAATTAGTTTCAAAATCAGAATCAAGGGCATCAGAGGCAATTCAACAACCATAACAACCCACAACAACAAAACTTTCAAAGATTCCAACAAAAACCTCCACAAACTCCTACACATCAGAACAACAAACAATGTCAAACAACCAAGAAATCGAGGGAATGTTGCATTAGCTCCACAACAGCAAGAAGGTGGATTTGACTGGAGCAATCATGCTAATGATATTGAAAAGGAAAATCTAGCATTCATTGCAAAGATAGATAATGTAGATGAGTCCTCATCATCTCAGGTACATTCAAATTTTTCAAACCTTGAATTACTTGAAATGAATGAATCATTCAGAATGACTGTTGGAAAGCTACAAAGTGAATGTTTTATGAAACAAAGCATGTTAAATGTCTATGAAACAAGTGAGTTGACCTATGAAATCAAATTAAATGTCTTGAAAAAAATTGTATGGATAGTTATATGAATTAGACCTAATATGTCACTGAAATAGAAGAACTGAAGATATCTAGATGAAAAGTTGAAGAATACTCAACTTCAAGTTGAAAATTTTTTTTTGAAGAATCTTGTCCCAGATAGAAATATTTGTGGAAAACTGAGAAAGATCAAGGAGGAAAATAAGTTTAAGGTTGTTCCTCCACCTTTCAATAACAATTACTCTTTGAAGGTGGATAAGGAAAAGAGAAATGCCTACCTTGATCAGTTTAGAAAAGTGTTTAAATAAAAGGAGGAATTCACTGAAAATTATAAGTTGTTTGAAGTTGATGACAAGGGTGAGTTTGTGATGAAGGAAGAAATGAAAGAAGAAAAGTGTGGTGAGATTTCTGTTGGTGTACAAGTGTTTGAAGATGACTTTGATGATGACTTTTTGAACAAAGATGACTTGAGTGATTCAAGTGATTAAAGTTCAAGTAATGAAAGTTCAAAGGTTGGAAGAAAGGGCAAACAAAATTCAATAAGCAAGCTTCCTTTACTGCCAATCATAACTCCCAAGATGAAGAAACACCATGAGCAGATAAGAAGAGAACACAAATCTTTTGATATTTGTTATGGTTCAAAGGTAAAAAAAAGAATGAAAAATCAGTCTACAAATTGCCACAAAGAAGGGAAAGTGTCAAAGAAAACAAGAAAATAGAAGACACCATGAAGAATTATGATCTTTTCATACTGTTTACCCTATTTTCTCAAATCAAGAGTTATTTGATATTGGAGAAGTAGAGAGTATGGAAGACTATGAAATATGGCAATGAAGGTTTAGAGGCAACATAGATGATGAACCAATCAATATGGAAAGGATAATCTATGTCAAGAGTTCAGTTGAAAGACAAGGCATAAAGATTGAGGAATTTGTACCTATCTCAATTGAGTATGATGGTCTCAAAACTCAAAAGACTATTGGAGTTGATCCCCCAAGACCAAGTGAAAGATTCAAAAAGGGGAAGTCAAATGAGAGCTTCAAAGGAAAAGTATGGTGCAAATATTGTGATGTGTATGGACATCACACTGATTCTTGTCATGAAAGATTTAACTTTAAACCATTTCATGTTCCAAATTCAACAAAGTTTGGACTAGACTTTGGTTCTTATAAGAAGAAGTATGATAAATATTTGGGTAAGGGTAAGAAGTTGTCTGATAATGAAGTGAACAGTGTTGAAACAAAGAATGTAAAGAAAAATGAAATTGTTGACAAGGAATAGAAGAGAAATTTGATGAAAAGAAGAAGGCTCCAATGATCAAATAACCTATCAGTGTTAAACCTGATAAGGCTGTTAAAACTATGAAATCAGTTGACCATGGAAAGTCAATAGTTAGTGAAGAGAAAGTTAAAAGGGATGTTTTCAAGAGAAATTTTTATTGAAGCAGAGCCACAAGGATTTATGTGGAAACCCAAATGTGAAACTCAGGTGATAAAAGAAACACAAGTGACATATGAAACACCAGTTACAAGTGTAAAGAGAGAATTTATCATTGAGGAATGCACAAGCATTGTTCCATATGTGGGAATACCATATGAAACTGGCTATGAAACAGACGATTCTGATGAATCATGTGAAGTTGTTTATGAAGCCAATGCAACAATTGTTCATGTTGCTGATGATTCGCAAGCTAATCCAGCGTGTATTTATTCACTTAACTGATTATTTTCCTTGATTTGTGCAGGAACAGTCCACAACAATCAATGATGTATGGTATATGGACAATGGATGTTCCAGGCACATGACATGTGAGAAGAGGTCACCGGTGAACTATGAAGAGAAGTTTGAAGGACCTCTTGCATTTGGGAGTGATGAAAATGGAGGGAAAATTGTGGGGAAAGGTATTCTAACCAATGACAAAGTGTCATTTGACAATGTGTTCTATATGGAAGGATTACAATAGAACCTTTTAAGCATATCACAAATGTGTGATAAAGGTTATAAGGTTGGATTTGATGATTCTCACTGTTTCATCCTCAAACCTGAATTTGTGATTCCTCCTGATATGATTAGGATGATGGCCCCTAGGAATGGTAAGTTGTATGAACTAAGAATGAAAGATGCCATTTCAAGAGGTGGAACCTGTTTTGTATTTAAGGCCACTAAAATAGAAACAAAATTAATGCACATAAAACTTTGTTATGTTAATCTAAAGAATATGAACAAAATTGTTAAAGATGAGCATGTCATTGGCTTACCCACAAGAGGGTTCCAGTTGGATGACAAGTGTATTTCATGTCTGAAAGGAAAGCAGCACAAATCATCACATAAATCAACGCTCATAAATTCAATTGAACAAGTGCTGGAAATGCTTCATATGGATCTCTTTGGCCCTGTGAGTGTTCCTAGTGTTGGAAAGAATAGATAATGTTTAGTGATTATTGATGATTTTTCTAGATATACTTAGGTTTACTTTTTGAACTCCAAGGATGAGGCTTCTGAGTTGATTAAAGGATGTGTAACAAGGATTGAGAATCAGTTTGATGTGAGGGTAAAAGTGATAAGAAGGGACTATGGGACTGAGTTCAAGATTGGGTTTCTGGCTGAATTCTGTCAAGTAAAGGGAATTCGTCATCAATTCAGTTCCCCTGTACCTCATGAACAAAATGGCGTAGCGGAAAAAGAAACAGAACACTCATTGAAGCTGCAATGTTGGGCTTATATTAGTTTGTTTTGTACTTTAGTTTTGAGCTTGTTTATATCGTGTTTTGTACTTATATGTAAACCGAGATCCATGTGATCTTGGTGGGCTTTCGGCTTACGTTGGGCTAGGGTGTAGTACCGATATATACACATTGTATCTGGGTTTTGTAGGTTGGCCGTTCATAAGTTTGTTGAAAGAGTTATTGTGTAAGATCATGCTTAAGCACAAGACGTAATATACGTGTGTTTTGAAGCATTGTGTTCATGTGTTTTTTACATGTTTAACTATTTTACTTTGAATCATCTCACGTTAATTTCCGCTTAACGTTGAGATTGTTTGATATCACATTGCAAGATCCGTTCTAAGGACTATTGGTGTCAGAGACTATTGACCTATTCTATGCTTGGTTGTGATATCATAGATTCAAGGTTTTTGGTGTGTTGATCGTCTTGGTGGATTTGGGGTTTGTTTTTACGGTGAACCATGCATCAAAGAAGGAAAGAGGTTTTTACTGGTAGAAGATTGACTCAATCTTGGTTAAAAATCAAATCCCAGAGATTTCAGGATTTGATTTGTTACCAAAGTTATCTGGTCAAAGCATTTTTGGTTTGTTTGGACTTCTCGGGCAAATTTGATCGTTCTCGGTCAATATTCATTGTTCTCGGGAAGATTTGGGCGTTCTCGGTTGAGTTTCGGCGTTCTCGGTTGATTTTCAGGGTTCTCGGTCAATTTTCAAGATTCTCGATCAAGATTTGAGTGTTCTCTGTTGACTTTAACTGTTCTGGGTCAAGTTTTGAGTGTTCTCTATTGACTTTGGTTGTTCTCGGTCAATTTAAGTGTTTTCGGCTTCTTTTCTAAGCTTTCGGTCAACCATTGTTTTCGGCTGGACTATATACTTGGGCCTGATCATTTAGGGCCTTAGGGTAATAAAGAAAGCACTTGAACTTTGTTACTGGACTAATATGTATTCTAATTTAAAATGGACCAAATAACTAAAGGGTTAACTAATGCCACACTGCATCAAGAACTGGATTCTATAATGAGAACTGCTACATGTATACCTTGTCTGTTGTCTCATGTGGGGTTTAGCGAGTGAAAGTTCACGTTTGAAAAATACGTTAAAATGAAAGATGCCAAGTTTTGGAGAAGTATTGTTAGAGGTCCTCAAGTTATCAAGTATCAACCCAAAAACTCTCAAAAAGTTGTTGTGAAAGTTGTTGACCTGTATAATGATGTTGATTTTCAAAAGATTGAAGAGGATGACAAGGTACTTTCTACTTTAACCATGGCACTTTCACCCGAGATTGCCTTGGGATTTATAGAATTATAGTCTGCTAAGGCACTATGGGAAACCCTGATTTAGGTATATGAGGGTAATGAGGACATGATGAGTCGTTTTCAAGATCTCTTACGACAAAATTTCAACATGTTCAATCACGTTCTTGGAGAGTCGTTGGAAACTCAGCTGCAGAGATTCATATCTCCTGTGACTGAGATGAGATCCACTAATATCAATCTAACTGCTACTGAAACAAACAATAAACTGGTGAATTCCCTGCCTCAAAGCTGGGATATGAATGCTGCGGTGATTAAGAAGACGAAGGATCTCAACATGCTAACTCTGTCAGAAGTTATGGCTATCATCGAGGCTTGTGACAAGGATGACAAGCCGTGTGACATACACCATGCAAACTCTTACAATGCAGCTGGTTATAGTGCAGCTTCTAACAATGCACTTATCTCACAAGACAACTTCTCAATGCTTAAAGCTTCTCAAGGGCAGTACACTCAGCATCAACCTCAGCAAAATTTCTCAATGTTCAAGTCTGCTTAGGGTTAATTCTCATAGGCATTACCACAACCAACTCCCGTGTTCTTTCCTCAGTCTGCTCAACCAACTGCTTCAACTGCTAAGCCCCAGCCTTCTGCTGCATCTTCCAGTCAGTCTCCCAGTCAAATTCCCTTCATTCCAAAGGAAACTCAGGAAAATATTGCCTGAATGGCAGGGTTCATGAATTGCTACAATGCTTTTCTTGTTGGAGATCTGGTTCAACCAGTAGTAGCTGCTGAGTTGGATCACATTCATCCTGATGATGTAGAGGAAATACACATCTCTTGGCAAATCGCCATGGCAGTGTTTCGTGCAAAGAAGTTTACTAAGTGAACAGGCAGAAACAACTGGAATGTGCCAGTGAATCAGAAGGTGGGATTTAACAAGTAGACTTTGAGGTGCTACAACTGTCACGAGCTGTGTCACTTTGTTCGTGAATGCACTAACCCAGCGAAGGAAGGAAACAGAGAAAGGGCGCTGGTTCTAGTGGGAAATGCTAGGGAAGAAATTGGAACAGGTACGACTGAAGGTGAGCGGGGTTTGGTAGCTCAACAATTCTCCTGGAATGATCAGATGGCAGCCCTTAGCATAAACAATCAGACTGCAAACTTCATGTTGAAATTGCTGAAGAAGAAAATGTTGCCAAGGAACAAGTTAAGGAACTTGAATTTTCTTTCATGGCTTTCACTCCTTCCAGCTCATCCTATGTAAGTTCCCAATTATGTTCTCAAGCCTGTATGGATAAAGTAGATTTATTCAAATCTTATAATAGTAACTTGTTTAGAGAAATGGAATGGAATAAAAACTAAAAATTTTAATCTTAAGAAAAATGAGAAAGCTTTCAAAGATAAGACTGAACACAGAAAAGGGATTTTTCTAAACTTCAATATGATTTTAGTATAAAATGCTATCACCACCTTGATGCTAAGCTAGAAATTACAAAATTAACTAATAAATTTGAAAGAGCTGAACTAGACTTTAAGAAATTCGATGGCTCTCATGCTATTGTTAACTCCATGATAGAAAATCAATTATGGTGAAAAGAAAATGCCGGTGAATTTATAGGGTACAGTAATGTACCTCCTCCATATAATGACAGCTATACTGCACTTTCTATTACCAAAGAGTAGTAAAAAAAGTTTCAAAACATGCAGTACGGTAAACCAGCTGAAAATAACAAAGGTGATATTGACACGGTGAGATCGACTAAATCCACCTTAGGGGTGAAAATGATACTAATGTGTTGACTTCACGTGCATATGAAGTAATTATTGAGGATTGAACTGATAAGGATGATGATTTGCTTGTTTTGAATAATAAAGACTTTAATTCTCATATTCCTTTAAATTCACCTACTTTGAATTCTGTGACTTCAAATGTTTGTTTGGGCTCTATTTTGAAGAGCAATGAAAATTGTGTGGTTGATTCCTTTAAAACTTTGAAATATGTTGGTGTGTTTTCGAATAAATTTGATAAAAATAAGAATCATCATAAATATATATCACATAAGTTTGTTAAAGAAGGAAGTGCAAATGATCAAAAGTGTGATAAACCAAGCAATAAGCCAGGTGATAAATGCAAAGTGAAGCATACTAGCACACAATAGGTCCAGATAAGGAGTTGACCGCTATGAATTCCACATAAAATGTCAAACAAGTTTTAATCGTGGCACTCCTGGTAATATTGCTAGAAATTGTCCACACCGTCCATATCTCCCATATTATGGATACTATCAGAGGAGTATGCATCGAAATACCTTTCAAAGAAAACCAAGGTATTATAATGCAAATCCCTCTGACGGTGACTGGAAAAGAAACAAAATTGGTAGATTTAGTCCTCATAAGACCAAGCCTAACACATTCGGAAATGTGGTAGTAACTATGTGTCGGTCTCCGGAACCTACTCGGGTTCTGGACCGAAACAAGTTAGGAAAACAAAGTCATCCGTGTCTCCCACTCGTAAACTAGAGACTGAGTCATATATTCATACAAACAACAACAAATATTCTAAAACTAGATATGAATGGTTGCCTAAATCTTCGTTGATCAAGCTATCAAATTCTATATTAGATAACCGGTAAGACATGTCATGGAAACCTGTGACAAGTCTAGATGACTCAAGTTCACCCATTGTTACTATGGACTGGGTACCAAAAACTAACTGATCTCACACATCATGCATGAATAACTATGGAGGAATATCATCAGACCTTGGTATGTTGATGGTGGTTGTTCTAGGCACATGACATGAGACATTTCCTAAATAAACAACATTCAAATATTTAACGGTGGGTATGTTTCCTTTGCGGGAGGAGAGAAAGGGAAGATTACATAGAAGGGTACTGTAAGTAATGGTGTTCTAAATTTGAAAATGTTAATTTTGTTACTGAGTTGAAGCACATTCTACTAAGTGTCTCGCAGATCTGTGATAAAGGTTTTTCAACCCAGTTTACTAACAAAGAGTGTTTGATTTTAAAACATGGTATCATTATACCAGAGGATTGGGTTCTTGTTCGGTCACAAAGAAAAAATAATGCTTATGTGATCGATATGAACAAAAATGTTCCTCATGAAATAACCTGCTTGTTTTCAAAAGTGCCAGAACAAAATGCCATGCTTTGGCATCGCCGTCTTGGTCATGCAAACATTAAAATCTAAATCATCTTGCTAAAAATGACTTGGTGCGTGGTTTAACCATAAAAGATTTTGTTACTATTGAAAAATGTGTGGCATGTACCTTGGGTAAACAAAATCGTAAATCTCATAAGCCAAAACTCGTTAACACCATTTCATCAGTTTTTTAGTTGCTACATATGGACTTGTTCAGCCCCGTTCGTGTTTTGAGTCTTTCTTGTAGCTCTTATTGTCTTAATATTACTGATGATTACTCACGTTTTAGTTGGGTGTTTTTCTTGTCAAATAAGAGTGAAACTTCCGAATTGATTAAATGCTTCATTGTGCTTATGGAGAATTAGCTCAACTTAAAGCTGAAGGGTATTCGATGTGACAATAGCACGAAATTCAAGAATTATAAACTAAATTTTGTTACTATTGAAAAATGTGGCAATGTCACGGAATTCAAGATTTTTTTACTATTGAAAAATGTGTGGCTTGTACCTTGGGTAAACACAATCGTAAATCTCATAAGCCAAAACTCGTTAACACCATTTCATCAGTTTTTAGTTGCTGCATATGGACCTGTTCGGCCCCATTCGTGTTTTGAGTCTTTCTCACAACTCTTATTGTCTTTATATTACTGATGATTACTCACGTTTCACTTGGTTGTTTCTCTTGTCAAATAAGAGTGAAACTGCTGAATTGATTAAACGTTTCATGGTGCTTACAGACAATCAGCTCAACTTAAAGCTGAAGGGTATTCGATGTGACAATGGCATGGAATTCAAGAATTACACACTAAATTATTCTTGAGCCAAAAAGGGGGTGCTTCGACAGTACAGTTCAGCTCGGAGACCGCAACAAAATGGTGTTGCTGAATAGAGGATCGTAACTCTTATTGAGACGGCAAGAACCATGTTGTGTGACTCAAAGGTGCCTTTATTTTTTAGGGTAGAGGCTGTTAACACGGCATGCTATGTTCAAAATCGAGTGTTGATCAGAAAGTCTCAAATGAAGACTCCATTTGAGATTGTTTATGGTCACAAGCCCATACTTGCACATTTTCGGGCGTTTTGGCCGTCCATGTACTCTGTTGAATCTTAAATCGCTCCAAAGTTTGGGGCCAAAGCTGATGATTGTTACTTTGTTGGATATGCAGGTCGTACTGCCTACAGAGTCTACAACAAATCAACTAAGCAGATAATAGAATAGTTTGATGTATGTTGGCTGGAAGAAAACTAGACTATGCTCGTGTTGGTCCCGACTGTTTGTTCGATCATAATGAACTCTTTAAGCCCTTTAATGGGTTCCCAGTTGTCGATACATAGATTTTGGGTACGATATTTCAAATTATGTTGATGAGGAAAAAGACTTACCTGTTGATTCTTACATATCTCATGTTCTGGGTATTGATCCCTTAGAATCACTTGATACCACTTAGCCATTGTCAGACAATCAACAAGAAAAGGTTACAGAAACTAGGTCTTCACCAACACCTGATGTCAACACCTCATCAGTTGAGGGGGAGAGTCCGATTTGTCAAATGTTTGGAAGCAATCTTTTTCCAAACGTCATACCAAATGAATACATTGCTAGTACCTCATACTCACATAGTACGGCGACGTCAGGATGGAAGAACCCTCTCACTAAAATCCTTGAAGATCTATCAAACTTACCTTCCACCAGTTCTATTCCCGGGAATTCAATTCCGTGTAGAATTCAACGAGATCATCCAATTGACAATGTCATAGGTACTCTTGAAATAGGCGTGTCCACCAGAAGGCAGACTGGACACATCAACAGAGGTTTGTTTTCTTGTTTCATCTCTCATATAGAGCCTAAGTCAGTGGAAATGGCACTACAAGAACCAATCTGGGCAGATGCTAAGCATGAGGAATTAAATCAGTTTGATAAGCTCAAAGTTTGGAGATTGGTTGAGCTTCGAGTTGGAAAGAAACCGTTAGATACAAGATGGTTTTTTTGCAACAAACAAGATGATAAGTGGGTTATCGTTCAAAATAAGGAACGGCTAGTCGTTCGTGGCTTTCGTCAGGTTGAAGGCTTAGAATACACTGAGGCTATTCGGATATTTCTGGCATATGCCTCATACATGAGATTCACAGTATATCAGATTGATGTCAATATAGCGTTTTTGTATGGAGAAGTCAAGGAGGAGATTTATATGGATCAGCCACCAGGGTATGTTAACTCAAAGAATCCAAATAATATCTACAAGTTAGATAAAGCACTGTATGTTCTTCATCAAGCACCTCGGGCGTGTTATGCAACTTTGACGGCTCAAATTCTGGTGCATGGTTAAAAAAGAGGAACCATCGATCAGACCATATTTCTTAAAATTGTTGTAGTTAGTGCACGGTTTTGGGGTCTCGAGTCTTTGTATTTATCGTATTGTAATTTATTATTATTATAATGAAAATATATTTATCTTTAATTGTTAGTTCGTTAATGTAAGGCTAATTCGTTAAGGATGTTTAACGAATTAGCCAGTTCGTTTAATGTAACACCATTCGTTAAGGATGTATAACGAATGAGCTGATAGTTCGTTATGTATGTTCCCATTCGTCATGGAATGTTGACGAATGGGGCATAACGAATCAATGATTCTTTATGTTTCCTTTATTGAGTCTGTAAGTTAACGAACTAGACACCACTTCGTTACGGGATGTGTAACGAATTGGGTCCATCGTCTATATATAGGGGTGTTAGTCCCCTGTTAATTTAAGTATTGATTGATAAAGTAACAAACCCCTGTCCAAGTATTTTCTAGATCAATCCTTCATTTAATCTATTACTTAATACACATAATACAATTAATACACATATATAACAATGAACTAGATCCTATTAAGGTATAATTAGATCTACGATTGATAATCAATATTGTATCGACTTGAATCGTGTTCAACAAGTGGTATTAGAGCTTTCGGTT
This sequence comes from Bidens hawaiensis, assembly GCF_021521415.1. Lineage (NCBI taxonomy): Eukaryota > Viridiplantae > Streptophyta > Magnoliopsida > Asterales > Asteraceae > Bidens > Bidens hawaiensis. The sequence continues at coordinate 63,575 of NW_027496611.1, forward strand.
GTTCTGAATTCTCTTGATTAAGTTTAATTCAATCACTGATTGAAGATTGGTTAATTAGTTATTGGTATTTCTGTAAGTTTATTAAAATCATTTGAATTTTGGTTGTTTTTGATAATTATGGATTGATACTGATCGATCTGTGTTTGAGAGGGTTTATTGTATGATTGTGTTGATTAAATTGATAATTGGAATGGATTTGGATCGAATTTGTTTAGGATCTGGGTATATACAGAACATATTATTGATTTTTGCTTGATTTTGGTTTGAATTGGTCGATTGAGGTTACGGGATCAAGGTTACGAGATTCGCTAAGTATTTTGGGCTTTGATTTGGTTAATTTGGTTTAAATTTAGCGTGTATTACAGATTTAAGGGTTATTGGTGATTCTGGAAAATTTTTAGATTTCTGGAATTTGAATTGAAGATTTGAATATCTTCATCTAGTTCTTGAAGATTCGTTAACAACTGTAATTCGTTACAGTCAATTCGTTAACAATCTTGATTCGTTACTCTTTATTCGTTAGACACGTGATTTAATTCGTTAGTAACCCTTCTAACAAACTTGTTCCACGTGGCAAAGTTTGTTATAACCGTTTAACTGTCTAACAACCTTGTTCGTTAGACACTGTAACAAATTGGTCATCCTGATTCGTTACTCATTCATCTTTGATTCGTCACTTTGATTCGTCTAGTAATTCGTTATAATTCTGATTCGTTTGTGACATGTCCTTGATTCGTTATTAAATCGCTATAATCTAATTCGATGTGATATTGTTCCTTGTTCGTTATTCAGACAACAATCAATTCGTGTCTTTGGTTTGTTATACTCAGTTCGTTACAGCTACTATTCCCAGTTCGTTATATTTTTCAATATTAACACTTGTAGTATGAATTGTTGTCAAATTTGAACTTGTTATTTACAAAGGCTGATTTTTATTCGTTGGCTTCTCAGGACGCACTCATGCAGCAAATGTTACACCTTGATGCTGAAATTGGATCTCATTCCAAATGTCCTCGACAGATGAAGTTCAGCGATTTTGCAAAACGGAACCTCGTTTTTGTGCTCATCTTGGTTCCGTTCATCCTGATTATTCCTACTATCTTGATGAAGTCTATACTTTACCAATAATTAGTGATGAGACTACTGGTTTTACTCCTAAAGCCTTTTCACAAATTTCCAAGAAGAGAAAAAGGCTTTAGAGATTGAAACTAAAGTATACTCAACTCTCACTATGGCTTTACCTGATAATATATTCCATCAAGTTGGGAATATTAAGATCTGTGCTTCATTATTTCAACATGTTAAAATGAGAAGTATGGAAAATACTGAAGAAAGAAAATAGGTAATGTTGAAGTTTCAATTTCGAAACTTTAACTTGTTGAAGGGAGATACTGTTGAGCAAATGACTACAAGGTTTAATCATCGTATCTCGCTAAGATGGTTAAGTTAAAAATGGAACCAGATGAAAATGATAAGTTTGACACTGTAAAGAACGCTATACCAGCTTCATATTCTACTTTTCTTATGGTATTAAAAGAAAATAATTATTTCAGAAACGAAGATTTGACGGCTTCAGAGTTTATGCGAAAGATTGAAGCTAGAGAATATGATTTAACATCTCAAAATTCATCAAAAGAAGCTCAAGATCCATCTTTCTATGGACGAAGTATGTCCTTAAGCAGCACTATAACTCCGATTACTGCTTTTCTAACTCAAAACACAAATGTGGGATCTTCATCTTGTAGTGATCCAAATGCATGTTTTATAGAATCAGGGTACACTAGAAACACTGGGAGACCTGGTGTAGCTTCTTCTACAAACAACTTCACTCCACCACCAAACGTGAACATAAAAGAAGATGAACAAAACTTTTCGTTAAATTTGTGCTTTTATGACTTCGTATGAAAATCTGGTGGGTTGTAATATTCCAGCGAGTGAATTAACCGATGAAGATTATGATCAAGTATACCCCGATGATTTGGAACTTATGGATCTGAAGTGAAACATGGCAATGATTGTGATAAAACTGAAGAAATATATTCAAAGAATTGGTAAGGATTAACCAACGTTGAACAAGAAAATTGGGGTTGATAAGCTAAAAGTCGAGTGCTTTAACTATCAAGAATTTGGTCATTTCGCGAAAGAGTGTGATAAACCGAAGAAAGAATATAATGGACCTCGAAAGTTTGAAAGAAAGGTGATAAGGCTGACAAACCGTCTAGTAGTAATTCGTCTGCTTCGGGATCACAAGCCTACTTTTTGCTGCTGATGGAACTTATTGGTCTCAACAGTTATTATGCAACGACAATCAACCAAACTTGGCTATGTATGAGATGCATGAAAGCTTTCAAGATGCAAGTGGGAATGAATTGTCATCTGACAACGACACTGAATCGGATTCTGATGATTCATGTCATATGCAGCAAACCACATTTGGTTGCATGGCCAAGATCGAAGAGTTTAGTTCTTCTTCTTCTAATTCTATTAAGCTATCTGCTACTGTGCCTTGTGTTTCTTGTGAGAAAAATAAGCCTAAGTTAGAAACTTTTAAAAACACATAATGACAGTCTGGAAAAAAAATTGTTTCACTTGAGGATACTTAAAGACAATCATTAGAATCTAAAATGCGATCTAGGGAGAAAATTGAAGCAATGTCTATTAATAATCATGATCTCAAAGCTGACTTATCTATCAAAATGACTTTTAATGATCGAAATTTCAAGAAATCTTGAAACATCGATCCAAGATAACCGAATTTGAAAATGAGGTTCTTGAGTTGAAGAATAATTTGGGGAAATTTAGAAATTCATCATTTTTACTAAACGAAATTATTGAAGTATAAGGTAAGAAAAAAGATTCAAAGAAAGGTGCAGGTTTTGTTAAAGTACCACCAGCATTTCATAATTCTTACACAGCAAATTCTTTTGCTGGAAATGAGGAAACTGTCGTTAATGAAAAGGACACGATTATGTGGCACATAAGAATGGGCATATTCATATTTATGTGGCACATTTGTGTTTTGAGGCAACTGAAAAGGACACGCTTATGTGGCATAGAAGGATGGTTCATATTCATGTTAGGAAAATGAATTATTTAATGGCTAATGACTTTGGTTGAATCACTAAGATCAAACACCCATTCGGATTCAAAATCTAATCACTAAGATCGAATCACTGTATAAGCTGAAGGTGAGAAGTATTTGAAGTGATAATGGTACGGAGTTTAAGAACAATGTATTGGATTTATTTTGCATTCAGAAAGGAATTCAATGAGACTACAATGCTTCTTATGTACCACAACAGAATGGGGTAGCTGAGAGAAAGAATAGGACATTGATTGAAATGGCTCAAACAATGCTTGCAGATTCTAAGCTTCCAATTCAATTTTGGAACGAGGCTATGAATACTGCTTGCTACACGCTGAATCGTGTTTTGATGGTAAAGAAACTCCAAAAAACAAGTTATGATCATTTGAACAAACGTAAGCCTAGTTTAAAGTATTTGGAACCGTTTGGGTGTCCTTGTACGATGTTGAAGAAGGATGCGGGTAAATTTGATGAAAAAGCAATTGAAGGTTACTTTTTAGGTTACGCATCATCTAAGAAAAGGGTATTTAAGACTATCTCGGGATGTGTTGAGGAGTGGTATCATATTTATTGTCAATAGTATACCACACCTCCCTAAGGTAAGGGACCTGATTGGATGTTCGATTATGAAAGTTTATTTAATTCGTTCACTCAATTAGCCCATCAACCAGATGAAGAATTGGTACGTGCTTATTTTGAGGATCAATTCTTACCTCCAAGATCTTCTGATTCTGTTTATGTTGATGCTTCACAAGATGATCTTCCTGATACGTCTTATGTGATTTCGATCTCATCTGATGATGGTCATTTTGTTGATTCCTCCTCAGCTCCATTTCCTGAAACACATGAGACTGGTGAATCGTCTAATGATGCTGAGGAGAATCTAACTAACTTATCTAACAATGTTGTTGTGTCTGAGACTCCGACTCTTCGGATTCATTCATATCATCCTCAGGACAACATTATTGGTGATCTTGATGTAGGTATGCAAAGACGTCATCAAATTGCTAACTCAACTGATTCTACTTTATGTGCGTACGCTGATATGCATTATTCGGGAAACATGAATCTCGCAAAATACACTTGCTTTCTATCTCAAGTAGAACCAACAAATGTTTGTATGGCTGATCCATCTTGGGTAAAAGCAATGTAGGAAGAATCGCAACAGTTTCATCGACTGGGTGTATGGGATCTTATTGATAAACCGGTTAGAGTTAAGAAACCAATTCCTATGAAATGGGTATTTAGTGTAAAAAGGATGATCGTGGTGTGATTGTTAGAAACAAAGAAAGATTTGTTGTTCAGGGCTTTCATCAACAAGAAAGCATAGATTACACTGAATTTTATGCTCATGTCGCCCGATTGGAAGATATACGAATTTTCTTTGCCCATGCTGCTTTCAAGAACATCAGAGTTTATCAGATGGATGTGAAGAGCGCGTTTTTTAATGGAGAATTGCATGAAGAGGTGCTTGTTTTGCAGCCTCCTGGTTTTGAAGATCCAGATTATTTGAACCGAGTTTACCGATTAAACAAGGCCCTGTATGGTCTACATCAAGCCCCGAGAACTTGGTATGGCACTCTTACTCACCTTCTTACTGATAATGGCTTCAAGCGAGGAAGTGTTGACTGCACTCTATTTTTTAAGAATATTGGTGATAATCTGCTCATTGTCCAAATTTCCGTTGATGACATCATTTTTGGTTTAACAAACGACAAAGCTGTGTAAGGATTTCGAGAAGTCAATGCAAACGAAGTTTGAAATGAGCTCGATAGGGAGATGAATTTCTTCTTAGGGTTACAGGTTCATCAGTATGATTATGGAATCTTTATTCATCAGACGAAGTATGTGAACGATGTCTTGAGCTGATTCAAGATAACTACCGGAAAAAATCCCTTCTACGCCTCTTCCTGTGGGTCAAAATTTGTCACCGGACGAATTGGAGGATATCGTTGATCCTACCCTTTATCGCGCTATGATTGGATCATTAATGTATTTAACTGCTTCTCCTCCTGACATTATGTTTGCAGTTTGTTTGTGTGCTAGGTACCAATCAAGTCCCCGAGTGACTCACCTGGCGGTAGTTAAACGTATACTTCAATATCTGAGAAGTAATCCTGACATCGGCTTATGGTATCCCAAGGACATAGTTTTGAACTCACTGCATTTTCCAATTCGGACTATGGAGGATGCAAGATCAATTTCAAATCGACTTCAACAGGGTGACAATTTTTAGGAAGCCAGCTTGTTTCCTGGCATTGTAAGAAGGAGACAACGGTCTCCACTTCAACCACTGAGGCAGAATACATGGCAGCCTCGACTTGATGTTCACAGGTTTTATGGATCCAACAACATCTGCGCGACTATGGTTTGATGTTTTTTACTACTCCAATTTTAATTGATAACTTCGCTGCCATTAGTATCAACAAAAATCCTGTGCAGCATTTAAAAACAAAACATATTGAGATTCAATATCATTTCATTCGAGACTGTTTTGAAAAGAAATTAAACGTTATTGAAAAAGTGCACACGGATATTCAACGCACTGACCTGTTTACCAAGGCATTTGATAAAACTCGTTTTGAGCTTTTGCTTGGTCTAAACGGTCTTAAAACTCTTACTCAGGTCCTTTAACAATTATAATTATCTTTCTTTTGATTTGTTTATTTTCTTTCTTTTATTTTTATGTTATGGCTTTTGGGGGTGAAAAATGAAAAAGTCAAAAAGATTGTGAATTTTTCCTTTGAATAGAGAAAATCCAAAAACATTTGAAAAATCTGAAAAGCCAAAAAGATTGTGCTTCTATGTATGTATTGGGAAATCCAAAAAGATTTTTGCATACATTCGCTGAAAATTATGTCAATAACTCATATTTGAAGGACATATACTTGTATATGTTTGGTCCTGATATTTACTTGTAAATGTTCGGGATAGACATTTACCTAACAATGGAAAGTAGTTGGGGCGATTGTTATGCGTTTTATTTAATTCTTTCGCTGAAAATTATGTCGGTTATTTAAGTTTGTGAAATATGCTTTCATGTTTTGGTGTTTTTTTCTACTTGTAGATTGATAGGATTGCCATTAATTTATAGACTGAAAGTGACTGGGGCGATTGAATTTATTTTTATGCTCCTCAAAAATGAGTTTTGAAGCAAAAATAGAAAATGATAGTACATTGATCATCTGGTCCCATATCCAGAAAGAAATAAGCTTAAAAGACTGAGTGCTTAATTGCATTGGTACATTGATAGGTCTTAAACAAGCCATTAGAGTAAAATATGCGATATAAACGTAAAGAAACACCAAATTGAAAGAGGCGTTAGTCTCTAACAAAAACTCGGTGAGGATGTGTTAGTACACGGTTTTGCGTCTCGAGTCTTTGTAATTATTGTTTATGTATTTATCGTTTATTTAATGTAATATTATTAAGATATTTGAGCTAGTTCGTTAAGGTAGTCGCCTAGTTCGTTAAGCATTGTTTAACGAACTAGACTATAATTTATCTTCCCTCCTGATTCGTTAAGGATGTTTAACGAATCAGGGGGTGATTCGTTATGTTTTTTCATTTAATGTAATGTAACAAAGTGGGTGGCTAGTTCGTTGCGGAATGTGTAACAAACTAGACCCATCTTCTATATATAGTGGTTCGATCCACTGTTAACTTAAGTTTTGAGTTTATTATTATCGAACCTCTGTCCAATTGTTCTCTCAAGCTTCACCTTAATATTATACATACACAGATATATATATATATACATATATAAACTAATACTAATACTAATACAAATACATAACATTAACAGATAATCAATGTAGGTTCCTAGCCGGATCTACACAGGAGTATCTCGTAACACAAGGGTGCGGAATCCCCTACGTATACGATACGAGTGTTAACACGATGAACACGTAAATCACATATAAACACATGAACATAAAGGAATACTCGTTATATTGCAAATACAATAACCAAAGACACCAAAACACGTAACACTTAGGTTACACAATACTGCCTTCCAAAGTACTATCTAAATGAGCCGAAGTTAGAATATATATAACACGACAACTTCGCCTAACATGCTAGGCGAAGTTGTCCTAACTTCGCTTCCCAAGTTCGCTAAACACTAAAGCAAACTAACACGTTCAACATAATACGAACAATGTAATGATTACAGACCCAAATAAACACAAGATAATGAACTACTGGCATTATGCACCAACAGACTCCCCCTTGGCAGTAGCTTCATATCTCTATCATCTTTCTCGTGTCACGTAACCCAAAAAGTATGCACCATCCGTCTTCAAGCATGAACTCCCTGTCTCACACAGACAGAGACCACCCTCTGGTACTTCTTTGCTTCATCTTTCCACGCAGGTATATAAAAATCTTCGTGTCATTGAGTACCGGCAAGTCAGCTTGAGACAAATTAACCAAGTGCATTGGATCATACACTCTCAAGATCTTCTGTTCGTCTTCATCTTCCATCACAGCTTTAGCAGCTTGGCAGTCAACAAACCACCACTTGAGATCCTTCAACACATCCTGGGGCATAAGCTTCATAGTAACCTCTTTCAAACACCGAATTGGCTTGTATTTCATCACCATCCAGGGCTTACCATCAGCCCGCATACCACGTTCCTTATCTTCAATCAGCTTCCCCTTCTGAGGCTTCAAAAGCTCAAACTTTTTCTCCTTAATGCTCTCCTTCCACACAATATTCCCTACCCATCTTGCAAAATCATCATCACTTCTATTTATCAATCTCAATCGAGCCAAATCTTTCACCTCGCACTCAGGAAAGGTGTTAAGCGATCTCAATGCCGTATTAAAATACTGAACCCCATCATATCGCTTAATCACAAAAAAATTTAGTTGTTCGTCATACAACTAGCAGATAATACCTTTCTTCGATTCAACATAGCCCTTGATATTGTAACTTTTCTTGAACATTGTAGGTACCACTGGATTCTTTGTCTTGACGAACCATTGAGAACAGGCTTCTTTCCATCTTGGCTGCTCCTCCCATTCAGAATCTCCTGACACATTTTCTTCTTGAACTATGTTTTCTTGATCAACACCTGGAATATCGTGCTCAACACTATCATCAACTATCTCTCCTTCCTCTAACCCACTGTCAATTTCTATCTGTTCACCAATTCTCTCAATCTCACTCGCTGTTAGCACATCATCACCCAACTCATCCTCATCATTACCCAACTCATCCTCATCATCTACAACCACCACTGTGTCACCACCTTTACTGCCTGATGGACTAGCAGACTCCCCCTGAGATGTGGAAGTCCCAAGATTTTGTTCAGTTCTTGGCAACTCACCACCTGCATCTTTCGATGCATTGGGGTCATCGTCTCTGTCTTGTCTCTTCTTTGTTCTCAGCTCATCACCTTTGCAACTAGTCTCCCTCTGAGATGCTAAGAACTGTTTGAGAGCATCAAAGAGTTTACCGTGTTCGATCAGAAGTGAAGACTGAATCTGATTCTCAGCCACGAGCCGTTGAATAGCTTGTGTCTGAATGAGATTTATCCTCGACTGCTCAGCAACAACTCTTTTAAGTGCTGCAATCCTCTCAGAGTCAGACAGGGTGGCAATAAAAATCAAACCGCATGTGAGATATATCTTGAGCATAAGGCGGAGGAATTCCCAAGCTTGCTTGAATATCAGATGTAGATGGAATAGTAACCATGGGTGGCAAAGAGAAGGATAACCCAGCAGTCGCTACCAGCGTGGATTCAACAAATCTAGCAACCACCTCTGATTGAGTAAGAGTAGGAGGTGGTAAAGAAACAATATCTGGTGTAGACATCTGTACCGTAGAAGGAGCTATACTAGATGGTGTAGACACGTCCATCATTGGTACACTCGAGGTTACCGTCAGTTAATCTGACGAAGAGGGAGGTAGCATAGACATACCCGATAACAATGGTGGAGCAAAATGGACAACACTTGAACTTTCTCCAGCTCTGGCCCTCTTTGATCTACCTACAAAGCAATACAGCTCATCCTCATAATCTGACTCACTATCATCAGAATCCTTCTTTCGTTTTCCTTGGATCCTTTCTTGAGCAACAAGAACACGATGTGCTTCCACAACGTCATCAGTGGAAGAATCAGATAAAGTTTCCTCTGAATCCTCTATGGAAGCGATAGATGGTCCCAACGATGGACCAACTATAGAAGCAGACATAGCAGTAACATCACCCACCGAGGCTTGAACTTCAGCAGGATCAACCCTATCCATATCGAAGAAACCTTGCCCACCAAAGGCAACCTCAAGATCAACCTGTTCAGCTGGAGCTGCAAGAGGATCTACAATAGGAACTTTTTGAATAATAGGTGGTGGTTGAACCATAGGAGGTGGTTGAGGAATATGAGCTTGTTGAGGTACTCGATCATTAAATTCATCATCTGGTGGAGCAACATAAGCAGGATTAACAAGATACCCAAATAGAGCAGTATGCCTCGGACGTAGCTCAGGCTTGCTACGTGCACTAGATGATCAACATTGTGCAAAAATTCTCTTATTGATGCTCTCCACATAAGAAATAGGACGACATTGTGGAAGATTGGGAGCAACATGATTGAGAATCATCTGTAAGAATCGTGGGTATATCAAACACCATTCCCGTGCCACTGCGCGTTGCTGACGATCGATCCCATAAAATATTATCTGACTGAAACTGTAAGGCTTGTTGTAAGTCAATGCAGCCATTAACCAGCCTTGCGACCAGACATGCACATAATCATCACGTGCATCAAGAACCGCCACTGATCAAACAAAAACCCTTTTCGCCTATGAGAATCCTCCAACGGACCTGAATACCCCATACGAAGAAATGCACCATTTCTGAAGGTAGCCGAAAACTCAGTAGGGTGCTGAGTCGTCTCAGCCCCAAACAGTAAAACTTCCCTGATCTGATTAGCCGAGAACTGTATCACTTGGTTGTTGACAGTAGCACGCATCACTAGAGGTTCAACCCGACAGTCATATTCAACTGTTCTTCAAAAGTCTTCAATATTCGGTAGAGAAATCGGTAGAGTAGTTGTAATGGCATGAAAGATACTTGAGCGGATGAGAAACAAAATGATCTCACGAAATTCATCAGCTCCTCAACCATCCGGATCCAAAGTGACATACATGTTGTGACCCGGAAGAACTGCCTCTTATTATCTCCGCCTTCATCACCACTTGTACCACCAGCACCAGCCACAACAGCCATATCTGCAGAACAAATGATTCAAGTCAGACAATTATGGCAACAGTTTACAACTTCGCTGAGTATTATACGGGAGAAGTTTTGTGGATAGAGCGAAGTTAGTTATCTTCACTCGTCTGCAGCACAACATAATAGGCAGGTAACGAAGTATGTTCTCAACACACAAGTACAGTAACGAAGACATAGTAAAGCATAGGTGACAGTGCAGCGAAGTTATTTCAAAGGGCGAAGTTAGGGTTACTTCGCCGCTAAAGAAGCTTATATCCAGACTCTGTTTGATGTTAATAAGGACAAACAGGCATTGATCGTTTTTAAAGGATAATGCGATTTAGGTTCCGAACAGCCTGTTATCCTCAAAATGATCTTTAATCAACCAGAAGTAGTGTTAATAGGGTTAGATAATAAGACCGATTAAAACATGAAAGTGGGGACCAGATTAACAACCAAAACCTATGAATTATGGCACAATAAAGTCTGACGAACCTAAAGAACAGACGAGAAGTTGATAATAAGAGGATTGAATCAACGGGTAAGTTCGTCGAGGGTTTAAGTAATAATGGTTTGACCGAGTTTGTCCATATGTTCACCACTTATAGTTTTTGAGAAACCCAGAGGCGATGTTATGCTAACTTCACCCCTTTTGATAAGTTCGCCCGGTACATAAGTTCTCCCTAGACAACTTCGCCATAATAAATCGATCAAAAACGAGTAACCAAGATTTTAAAGAAGATATACCATAAAACAAACTTCATAACAAGTATTAAAAGAACGGGATCAAATTTCAGTCTTGTAGAAACCAGCATGTTTATAGAAAAGATCCGAACAGGAATCATTCTGATTAAGAGGCTGTCACACAGATCCATGTTAAACGGTATTATGACATGGAGAAACAGGTTGTAGGCAGGTATGAAACTTAGTATGGTTTTCATTGCTTCTGTGATACGGATTAAGTTCAATTAAACTAAAAATTTAGATGGACATCACATGAGAGATTGTGATGCCTTATATCTATTATCAAGGCGTATTTGGCTTTCCCCAGGTCACCCCGATTTGTCTTCGACCCGTAGTGTCTGATCAATCAATATTCACGTGTCGACTTTCCGATTTGTCTTTCCGATCTTTCTTATACTTTGAATATGTTTTCTTTATAGTCAGTCGATGCCTCTTCCTTGATATTTGAAAACAGATAATCTTCGTAAGGCTTAACAATAATAATAAGATTTTTTTTTCAAGGCTTAACGATAATAATAAGATTTTTTTAAACAATAATACAACTGCAAGTCCCGAATCTGGATCACTGCAGAAACATAATACTATCTTTGCGGGGATCAAGACACTCACGGGCTCGTATATGACTGGGTAATCACTTTTCTGCCTATCATTCGGATAGATATATGTGGAGATATGCACATTTCAAAATGACTCTCCACAGTAAATCGAGTAGATTTAGTTTGTATCACTTTTACTTTTACGCACCATATAAAGCTACCATAACATACAATGACTGTTCTAGAGTCTTTTAGGCCTAATTACTTCACTGGTTAGGCACACAAAATCAGTTTATCTATCACTTTCCAAGGTTGGATCAATTTTCACTTGTAACATCAATTTGAAACTTCTTGCGAAGATATAGACTAAAAAAGTATATCATTTCCCTAAATAAAAATTTAATTTAGACGCCCCGATCAAGTCAAAGTTTTCAGGTAAATGGCTGTCCTGAAGATCCAGTGGATCAACAGGACCAACCACATACGAATATGTGTCCCTCCGACTAAGTATGAACGACTAATTTTCAGCGAAGGAATAAAAATTCATCATAAACCGCCCCGGTCGCTTTCAGTTATTAGGTTAATGGCTATCCACATAGTCTACACGTAGATGTAAGGACCAAACATATTCAGGAATATGTCCTTCAAACTTGAGCAACCGACATAGTTTTCAGCGATAGTGACGTTTCTTTTTTTTTTTTTCTTTTTTTAAGAAAAACATATGTAAAACAAGGTTACACGGGATTGGTCATCCCATTAAGCTCAACAAGGTTTTGAAAACGGGATCGGTCAAACGCTTTTGTAAAAGGATCGGCAAAATTATCCAGTGAATCAACCTTTTCAAGCACAATTAATTTCTTCTCAGCACAATCCCGTATGAAATGATGACGAATGTCAATATGTTTAGTTTTACTATGTTTAACGGGATTGTTAGATACTGAGATTGCAGCAGTGTTATCAATGCAAATAGGAGTTTGAGTGAAATTCAGACCATAATCGTGTATTTGTTGTTGTATCCATAAAACCTGGGAGCAGTAGTTCGATGCTGCCATGTATTCTGCTTGGCAGGTAGATATGGCTACAGAGGTCTGCTTCTTGCACTGCTACGACACTAATCTTCCTCCAAGAAACTGACATCCACCGGTTGTGGACTTCCTGTTCTGATTGCATCCTCCATAGTCAGAGTCGGTGTATGCTACCAGGTCCAGTTCTCCTCCTTTTGGGTACTGGAGACCCAACTTAGGCTTTCCTTTAAGGTACCGCAAGATCCTCTTCACTCCCTTCATGTGCGATTCCTTGGGTTGGCCTGAAAATGAGTATAAAGAAAAACTGCAAACATAATGTCAGGTCTAGAAGCAGTTAGATACATTAAAGAACCTATAATTTCCCGATACTAAGTAGGATCCACATCTTCAGCACTCTCGAAATCAGCACCAAGTTTGTGGTTGACACAGATTGGAGTATCGAACGGGGTAAGATCGTCCATCTTAAAGCGGTTTAGCACATCGTGAACATACTTAGTTTGATGAATGAACATGCCATCCTTCTTTTGATCTACCTGTAAGCCCAAGAAGAAAGTTAATTCACCCATGGCGCTCATCTCAAACCTTTTCTTCATGACTGCTTCAAACTCTTGACACATAGAAACTCTTGAGGCAGCGAAGATAATGTCGTCCACATAGACCTGGACGAGAAGAAAATCACCCCCTTTTCTCTTTACAAACAAAGTACTGTCGATCTTCCCTCTCTCAAACCCATTCTCTAGCAAGTAATTTGACATAGTTGCGTACCAGGCTCGTGGTGCCTGATGTAGGCCATATAATGCTTTGCTGAGCTTGTACACACGATCAGGAAAGTCGGGGTCAGGAAAACCCGGAGGTTGTTCGACATATACCACTTCATCGACTTTTCCATTAAGAAACGCACTTTTAACATCCAGCTGAAACACTTTCATCTCTTTGTGTGCTGCAAATTCCAGGAACAGTCGAATTGCCTCCAATCTTGCCACAGGAGCAAACACTTCGTTGTAATCGATTCCTTCTTGTTTATTAAACCCTTTTACTACTAATCTGGCCTTGTTGCGAATGATTACTCCTTTCTCATCTCTCTTACACTTGAATACCCACATTGTACCGATAGCATTCACATCTTGTGGTTTTTCAACTTACTGCCATACTTCCATTTTGTCAAACTGTGCCAGTTCTTCCTGCATGGCTTCTACCCACGAGCTATCCTTCAAAGCCATTTGATAATTCTTTGGTTCAATCTGACTAATAAAACAGGCATACAAGCATTAATTTATGATACCGGTGTCTTTAATGCTTGCATACACACATGTGTTTTCATCCAAACTTCTTCTAGTATGCACACCATCAGAAGGATTACCGATCACATTCTCCAAATGATGATTCTTATGGATTTTGGTAGTTTGTACAAGACCAACTTCCAGATCATTCTCAAGATTCGAAGAGATTTCATCTGGGTGGTGTTGAGTGTGAAATGGATTGAAGAAATCCTCATCACTCGAGACAGCTGGAGTTTTGGCCGCACTTGATGTGATAGGTTGAGTTTCATTATACTGGGGACGTTGCACAATGGCCTCTTCATCATCTAATAGTATCTGAGTGGCCACTTTCTCATCAGTGTCTGCAAAATCCAAGTAAGGCATATTAAAAGATTTGAATAAATTATCATAGTCGAAAGCCTCTGCTGGTCTCATGCTAGGCCTTGGTGATTTGTAACTAGTAATGTCAGTGTTACAGACCACCTCAACCTTGCTTTTCGATAAGTTAAAGACTCTTCTGTTGGGTGTCCCAACAACGTAGCCAACCAAAATACCTTCGTCAGCTTTTTCACCAAACTTTGAGTTAGTCTTTAATATCGAACATGGGGACCCGAAAGGTTCAAGACCTTTCAGATTTGGCTTTCTAGCATGCATAAGTTCATAACAGGTTTTATTTAATCTTTTAATAGTTAAAACATGATTAAGGATATAACAGGCCGTAGCAACGGCCTCGGCCCAGAACACCACGGGAAGTTTAGCGTCTGCCAGCATAGTCCTGGCGCCTTCGATTAGAGTTCTGTTCTTCCTTTCAACTACTCCATTTTGTTGCGGAGTATATGGTGCGGTATACTGATGTTCAATCCCTTTCTGCAAACAAAACATCTCCATTTGGTAGTTCTTGAACTCCGTTCCATTGTGACTTCTGATGAACTTTACCTTTCTCCCAACAATATTTTCCACTTTGGTAATCAAGTTAATTACCAACTGAACTGTTTCATATTATGCCTTCAGAAAATAAACCCATGAGTAACGCGATTAATCATCAGTTACAACCAAGAAATATGATGTTCCTCCTAGACTCTTGACATTTACAGGACAAAAATGATCCATGTGGAGCAAATCCAAAGTGCTGACAATTGAGTTAACCCTCGGAGTGATGTGGCTTCTTGTGCTGTTTTCCTTTCTTTTATGACAAACATTGGTCTTCAAAATTGAAGTTCTTCAATAGAACTCCAAGTACTAGCCCATTCTTGACAATACAGTTTATCTTATGAAGATGAATATGACCCATTCTTCGGTGCCACAATTCTGACTCAGACTCTGTTGCTTTTGACAGAAGAGACGACTCTTCCGTTTCCATCTCAGTTGACCGCATGTCCATGACATAGGTGTTCTTTTCTCTTGGAGCTTTCATCACAACACAGGTTTCAGGGATCTTGAAACCAGGATAAAGCACGAGTGCCTCATCTTTTGTGAAATGCACTGAATATTCTTTGACACATATCTGAGAGACACTTAAAAGATTGTGCTTTAACTCCTCCACAAAATTGACCTTTTCCAACTTGATTCAACCATTAGCAATGGTACCAATGCCAGTAATTTTCCCTCCACTTTCTCCTGCAAAACTAACCCTTCCTTCTTGAACAGACTTCCAATCATGTAACAATTTCTTGTTACCAGTCATGTGCCGGGAACAGCCACTATCTACAAACCACAAGTTGTTTACAGTCCTGCTCGACTGTTCCTGCACAATTAAAGAGAAGAATTAGAAACGGGGGACCCAAGAACTTTTGGTCTTGGGTTGATTAAACCTACCAGTAGACATCCAATTCCTTGGTTGTCCAAAGTTCCTTTGAGAAAAGTTTCTGTTTGATCTGAATGGAGAATTTCTAGAACATTTATTATGAGGCCATCCATATATCCTTGAGTTTCTCACACCAATTGATTCATAGTTACTTGATCTGTAATTAGTTGAGAAAAACCAAGGCTGGTTTCTTTGAAATCTTCGATACTTTCCACTTCCCCAATATCAAATAACTCTTGGTTTGAGAAAACGGGGTAAACAGGAATGAAGATTTCATCATTCTTCATGGTTTCTTATGTTTTCTTGTTTTCTTTGACATTTTCCCTTCTTTGTGGCACTTTGTAGGCTGATTTTTCATTTTTTTTTCTTTGCCTTTGAACCATAACAAATATCAAAAGATTTGTGTTCTCTTTACATTTGCTCATGGTGTTTCTTTATCTTAGGAGTTATCTTCAAAAGAAAAGGAAGTTTCCTTAATGAGTTTGGTTTGTCCTTTCTTCCAACCTTTGAACATTCATTACTTGAACTTTGATCACTTGAATCACTCGGTCATCTTTCTTCCAACCTTTTGCACCTCCAACACCTTATTCTCCATTAACCCCCACGTTTCCCCCATCGACATCCATTCCCGAAATATCTCTTGACTGGTAGCACGGTATTCACCTAGTTTCAATTAAATTCGTTGTCTAAGTCAAGACGGGCACGCCCACGTTGATGAGCACGTTATACAAGCGGAATGTTGTAGCTCTGAAATTCAGCACAAATATCCGCGTCTAAGAAACGCGCGAGATGGACAAAGTCGTCCTCCTCGGTGTTTGAACACCCATAATAGTCCGCATCAGAGGGACGACTGAATTTGTCATTGATTGGAGACTAGAGGCCTTCTTCATGTGCTTCATGCGACGACCCTCCCTCACCTTCTTGAAGGGAAGGGGTAGATAGGGAATGGTGCTGTTGAAATTGCGGTTATCTTGGTATGCATCCTCGGTTTCAGGAATCTCTAGAGCATTATCCAAAGATTTCCCTTTCACAGACGCTACCTCATTTGGCGAGATCATTTTTGGAGGAGAAGAAAGTTCTAGGATAGTAACCCTTCTCGCAGGAAATTCTGCCCCAATAGAAAACATGAGGAATGATAACAGGTGAAATAGAAGATCATTCATTCAATGAAACTTAGCAAAATAACTCGTAACTTGAGTAGTCTTGGTAGCCACGCGCTTGACCCGATCCTCAAGGAAATTTTCTCGGGCTACTTAGATCCCACCGCCTATATCTTCTTAGGTGGAGCGGCTTTAGTTTCTACTGGGTCCTCGTTAACAGGATCAGTAGGCTCGAATTGGTGGAGTTGTTCTACATTCGCTCCAGTCTACTGGCTGCCACATGCATCATTAGTTTTCAAGGAATGGTGTTTCCTCTTGCGGTTTCAATCTGCCATAGCACGTAGGACACTCTAAGTATCAAAAGTATTGACAGGTGATCTCTCTTCTTGGGGTGATGATTCATCCCTGGATGATAGTAACTGATGTGTGCGTGCGATGCGGCTAAAATTTAATTGATTGGTAGATTTAGCTTTCGCACGGGATCGTGTTTTAAATTTTTAAAAGTGATTTCTACTAAGACTAAAGACACAAAAAATTGGCAAGTCTACCTATCGTATATGTAGAATAGTATTGGTAAGAACTAAGTATCGATCCGTAGACACAAATGTTTCTAATAGTGAATCTTCGTTTTTAGTTCAATCGGAGAGTTTTAATGATTTTTGGGGTTTATTTTTAAACTTTTTATATAATAGAAATACTTATATATGATATATAGGTGACAGGAAGAGAAATTCTAAAGGAGTGTTCAAATATATGAAGGTTACCATCTAAAATCAAGAGTCCACTCCATTATTCCTTGATAATTATTAAATAAACATGTGATAAACTTGTCTTAATAATATATGATAGAATAGTCCCTCATTTCTAAATGAACATATTCTATGACATAAAGGAAAGTAGCATGCACATTTTAAAGTCCATCCTTTCCTAATGTCAAGCTACCACGAGAATGTCAATTTAAGTAGACAAGCGGTTTGGTATAGTAGAACGATTAGGATTGACTTCGATTTCTCAAATACCAATCCTAACAACTTCGAGTGGTTGTAGTTAACTCACACAACCTCCCCTTGGTTGATTTAATTAAGTTATAATTACTCATTCCATTAACATATGATTTCTTTAACTAGCATGATAACCTAAGCAATCGTGTTAACAATGTTATTTTAGAGTTATCAAAACTAGAGAAATAGATCATAACTTATATCTCATCATTTGTAAGTACAACATAAGGATCCATTTTTTATCTTGAATAAGTTATCAAAGTATTCTTTTTACCATTTCTAGTTTCCACGATCATGAGTTCACATGATGATTATTAATCATCAACCTTGATGTATTGAGTTAAAGTTATAAAATATTTCTTCATCAAAGGATAATTGCAAAATAACCATGTACTATACCAAACTAAACCACATGTTTCACATAATCATCAAGTAAAACAAAGCTTCTTCATAGATTATAGATGGTAAATGGATTGTAGCTCATAATGAGCATTGTTATAAACATTAAAAGGGATGATGATAACAAACACATGATTAAACTAGAACAATCTAACCAAATATGGATGAATCTTCCTTTTTAATGATGATGATGGATGATAATGATGATGGTAATGATGGATGATGATGATAACCTCCAGGCCTTCAAACTCCACACAAGATCTTCAATATGAGTGTAATGTGTGTGTTTTTATAAGAGAAACCTGTTTAGAGATTTTCTTCGAGCACACCAAATGAGTGCAACATGAGCCTCTATTTATAGGCAGGCTGGAGTGAGAGACACGGCCCCAGTTGCATTTAATGCTGTCAGGCCGTACAAGATGACTCACCACGGCCCCGGGCTTCCTGAGGCACAGGCACGTGCTTTTTAGTGACATGTGCTAATTCTTTTTGTCTTATCTAAAAGGTAACCACGGCCCCATGGTGGCTTAAGCGCGGCCCCGTACTTTTGTGTCCAGTATTTATCTTTTCTTGTAGATTTTTGTCTTTGTTTGTGTTCAGAAGCATGGGGGCGTGGTTATTGGAGCATGGGGGCGTGGTTGAGGGTTTTCTGGAGTTTTCTTTCATTTTTCTTCGTCTTTTCACTTGTTTCTTTGTTTAAGGCTTGGGTTTATCAAAATTTTCATTTTAATGTGATATGTAGCCTTATGAGCTATATTATTTGATAGAAGTTGTTGTTTTTAGTGATTATTTGATGCTAAAAAGATGTATAATTTTATGTACATTAGTAACACAATCACCCCGTCGGAGGTAAGCGCATTCAAAGGTCAAGGATTAAGGGAAATGCACCTAGAACAAATATAGCCTCTTAGACGACCGATTCAGTGCGCACATCCTTTGGGAACAAAAACTTATCTGGCGTCTTGTCAAGGACTACTATAACTTTGGGGTCACGCGTATGGCGTTGTATGCAACCCACCGCCTTTTCCAAAATTGCATATAAGACTGACCCTTCATCAAAAAAATGAAAAGGATTTTTGAGAAATATATAACAATAATACAGAAAGAAGATGCGTAGACACTTACTTTCATTATATTTTTTTTAAAAACGGTTCAAGGTCAGGAAATGGCCACAAACGGCTCATGTTAGCCTATACCCACATCGGGGTCGGAGTCTAGGTCAATATCTTGAACCACACTTGGTCCTGATACATCGCGAACCACAAATCAGGAAGCTTCTCATTATGCGGGCGACAAACCATAGCGATGGGAGCAACGTCTTCCCGGATCCAGAAATATTTGGTGTACCATTCGTAAGCATTGTGGGGTGGTTCCTTCCCTATCACCCTTTTACCGGTGGTAGCACAATTATACCAAACACCCCATCCATTCATCTTATAAAATACGGCGAACTTCTCCACCGTTGGCACAATATTGTTTGCCCGACAACAAAATTCAAAATGGCGAATCCTCATCAGACCAATCGAGTGCATTTGGGAAAGATGAATCACATGACCCGTCAAAATGTTGTCCAAAAATTTGGTAATCGGAAACATGAGGTTTCTGGTGCAAAAATCCTCAGCGCATACAACCATTTCCCCAATGGAGGCTTATCGGTAGTAGATTTAGGAGCCGGAAATTCTGGCTCCCATTCTGGTGCAATACCATAAGTGGTAACGACGTCTTGGAAGTCATTTTATTTTCAGTTAATCTCCTCGTGGTCAACCGAAGGAGAATTCTTCTTCTCGGTTGCCATAAGATAATCAGCAACCGATGGGCTACTGCGAGCTATGGTGTTTAATGGGGGGATTAATCACAAAGATTTCGTAACTAAGCACACGGAGAAGAGAGAATAAGATGAATAAAAGATAGAAAGTCAAGAAGCACCCCTTTTTATACTCCTCCCAATTAATGCGATTGGAAATGTGCACTAGAAATAGAAACCATGGGTCCAATAGACAGACGACACGTCATGCGGGAACGAAAAATGGGAAAAGGAATAGTTTGGGTACAGCCGTCAGACGGCATAGACGTCATATCAGCGCTAACATCCCAAGATGAAACCCAAGTATGCCAGCTTCTTTATTCTTCAACGATGTGTGCTCCTCACGCCAGCTGCCTCATCCGATTAGCCTACGCGCATACTAAAAGTCAGCTACGTTGAGTGAGTTCTAGTAAATCAGGAAACATACAATATATTCACATACTTACATGTATATGTATCAGAAGATACATACTTAACATGTTTACCTTCCTTACAAACATTCATACACACATTCTTTCTTTCATACTTTCATTCTTTACATACATAACTATCAATACCTTTTAAAGAGCATTTCGCCCTATATCTTTCGCAAATATTATGAGGGTATGTTCCTTACATTCGCAGATATTATTAGGCTCTGCTCCCTACATTCGCAGATATTATTAGGTTATGTTCCCTTTATTGGCAGATATTATTAAGGCATGTTCCCTTCATTAGTATATATTATTAGCGCATGTTCCCTTCTTACTCGTACAACCATCCATTCATACAATTATATAAATACATCGTTACACTTCTCCTTTCACATGCATATATAATTCATAAGGCATACACTTACCACTTAAGGTAAGTGTATTAACTAACACATATAGTATGCACACAACCCTGAAAACATAACAGAGAAAAAGGGCTAGAAACTCACCAGCGTCCTGTTCCGGTCTGAGTTTATGGTCACGCCTCTTCTCAGTTGGGCACAACTAACTGTGTAGCAATTAACAAACATCACTTAACTACTCCTAGTTATATCATATTTCTAGGTTAACGAAACCCCTAGCTATCGATGGCCGGGCGCAGTGCCTTTGGTCGCGAAGTTCTAGGGGCGGAAACCCCTAGCAGGTCCATAGGGCAAAGCCCCTGGCTGGGGTTAAGCTGCCAGGTTAGCTTGGAAAATTTTTATTTTCATTGATAAGTCCTTACTAAAAACCTCATTAGAAAACTAAAGTTCAAACCAATCAAATCGAAGTTATACGTTATCTAGCATATGCGCCGCATATATCCAACATATGTGCTCCAAACTGCAGATCTGGTTATCATTAACGCGTTTTTAGGGTTTTTCCGTGTTTCTAGCGCCGTCAACCGCCGTTGGCCACCTCGTTTAGCCGGAATTTGATCGTCTTTTACCCAGGTAGACTCTATTGATCTATATCCAAGTTAAGCTGACTCTTAAGCTCATTTAATCACCTCGAAAATCTTAACTTAACACAGCGGAAGACTTAACTTAAGTCGCTCGGGTTATGAAAGATACCGATAGCCAATAACCATAGACAATTAATAATAAAAGTATTATCTTTTATTAAAGAAAATATATATTACATAATTATAGTTTTTTACACGTGCTATTGCACGGTTTACATTATTCCATCATTATTCAAACACCACACGCCCTCCTTTCCATGCCTCCTCGAAATCCTCACTTACCTGAAAAGCACATTAAAATATCGATCAACACAACGTGTTGGTGAGTTTCCCTTTATATCAAAATAGTCCATATATATATATATATATATATATATATATATGAGTTGAAAACAACATACATATAATGAAATTCCGTCATAATATCAATCCGTGTGTAATGATCTTCCATCATTACATCACAAAACAATAGAGCTTTTACTTTTTAAACAAATCGTGTTGTTGTAGACTAGCTAAGAATACAACATTACGTATGACTATCATAGTTGATAACACGATACATACCAGACTCAAAATATACCCAATTTTAACCGAATGCGATTGGAAGTGGGGGGCGTCACCCCGATAGATATACCAATATTTTTGTGCCCCTTTCTAGGTTAAACGTTATTTAGCCAACTAGACTCATCTCGGGTTTGACACGGTTTGTAAAATAAAATGCTTTTACAATTTTAATGAAATCCATATGTAATAAAGAATATGCTTTTCCCCAAAACACAATTAAATTTCAATTTGAAAACAATTCCAGTTAAAAATCGAGGGGGGTCGATGGAGAAACTCACGGTTTTGTAGCTTTTCGTTTCTAAAAATACCGTGTCCTATATTAGTACACGTTTTATTAATAAAAACTTGATTTTAGTTTTTATACAAAACTCTTTTTAGTTTATTTGTCCTATTCTAGTATTCACATAAACACATAAGCACATAAGCGAGTACACATAGTTCGGTTTTCTGTTAACTATTATTTAATTAATTAAATTAATTAATAAACAATTTATATATAATAACATATTTTTAGTTTCAGTTGCTGGAAATTTTTAAGAAAATATTAATCTTCTATTTTTCACAAAACTTTTCGGTTTCGTCGGTTTTGTCGGTTTTATGCTTGAAATGAATTGTTTCGTTTTTTATTTAAAATGTAACTTATAGATCATGAAAAATACTTGTTACATATATATTAATCAAGTTTTACAAGTTAACTTGTGAAAATATATTATTTTCATTTTTGTTAATATTTTCTTAAAATAGCAACTTTTTAGCTTATGTTATACATGAGTATTTTACCACTTTAGGGGCTTTTCTAAAAGAGTCCATAATAGTTGTGTATGTTTGGCTTAAAAAGCCGATTTTTCGACCGTTTACGTTACCGACAAGTCAGTTAAATTGCACAAGTCTGTACTTATTATCCTATGAACTAAGCACACATATAATAACATGTAATTCACCATAAATTGCATTTTAACCATATATGTTCATAAGATACGTTTAATCGAGTTTTAGGTTCCTAGTTCGTATTTTAGATTTCCTTAACAATGTTACTAGTTAAGCTTGTTATTTTTATATATACAATTATTATTAAATATTTTTAAAAGTCCAGATCTTTAACCTATTTTCTAAGTTCCTAATAATCTCAAAATATTACTTTTAAGAAAAGGTTCTTATTCTATTTTAGAATAATCTTATTTTTCATGATCCAAGTCTTCTCTTTTTCAATAATATCATGTTTTAGCTTTTATATGTTTCTATTCTTTTATATCTATAATTTTTACATCATTCATACCTTTACCAATCTTCATTATTCATTCAATTATACAAGATCTTGGGTTTTCTAAGTATTGTTCTAACAAAGTTTCCTTTTATGGTAACTTTTAATATTTGTTAATTATAATTTATTTAATTCTTCCACTTTGATTAAGTACAATTTCATCTTTAATCCATTAAATTATTTTGATAGGATTTAATGCATCCTAAGTGTTCTCTTTCCATTTTATTCTTTCAATTTTACCGTTCAACAAAATTTCTACCTTTGGTAAGTTGTTGTTTATTTTAACAATGTGTTAACTAATTCAAGTTTCTAATCATACACCCTATCTTAGTTTAAGTTGTTTTTAATCACCTATTGATTATATTCATTACAAGTATTCACATCAAAACCCAACTTTTATCTTTTCTTAAATTAAAGTTTCTTTATTTAGTTACTTTGTTAATTTTCAAGTTTTAATCATCAAATCTAACATGCAACCTATCTTACTTACATTTAAGTTTTTCCTTAGCACTTTTTGTTTCAATAATCCCTTCCAAAACCTCTTAATTAATTCAAGACTAAAAATCCCCAATGTCACAATTATAAACATATTCTTATTTTATCCATCTCTAACAACAATCTTTAACAATCTAGGTTCATACTAACAAGTTAAAGACCAACAATCAACCCAAACTTTATTCTAATACCATACCTTAGTATCAAGCTATTTCAAATATTATAGAATTTAACAACACTTGACATCCAATCTAAGAAGCTATGTGGGATCTTTAGGATGTATGTGTGCATGTGTAATGAGATTGATTCTCTCATTTACACACACAAACACACACCCACGGCACATACACACACATACTTATTCATTTTTTTCAAACTTTCAATCATTCAATCAACTCATGAACATCAAACCTTGTATATCCATAACCAATACTTAATTAATCATAACATATTACTTACTTGTTTTCTTAAGATTTTGAAAGTTGAAAATGTTGTTTATGTGTGAGTGGTGTATTGTGCTTCCTTCCTAATAGCCTCTTAATAGCTTAATCCTTCCTTGTTCTTGATTTAAATCTCCATGTTCTTGATTATGTGTATGTGTGTGTTTATTGTTTATTTGAATTTTATTTGGGTGTATTGGGAAGGGGGGTTTGGCCGTGGCTTATAAGGGAGAGGGAGATGGAAGGTTTAGGGTGTTTTGTTGGATGCAGAGTGGTTGGGTGGATGGGTTAGATGGTTTAAAACACACTAGATTCTAGAAGATGGTAATGATTGTTATGGGGAGTTGGATGATGATGATTGGAACAAGTGTAAGGGTAGGGTGTTGAGTTGTCCAAGGGGTGGGAGGGAGCAGGCCTAGGGGTGGGGGGGGAGGGGGTATATGAGGGGTTTTGTTCAATAACTAGGTGATTTCTGATTATTCATTTAACTTATTACGTGATTTAAATATTCAAACGAATTCCGTTTTAATAATTTTTGTCAGACTTTGAACGAAATCAAATTCCTGACAGTATGGACCATAAAAACCATTTTCTTGGAAATAGTTCATTTGGGGTCTTTTCCGGGTCCTATACTGGCTCACGTTCGCTTATTTTCCAATTTTTGTGATTTGAGACTTCCTAAATTATATTTTTATGTTATCTCACATGTTTTCATATACTAGTTGAGTGCCCGCGCAATGCAGCGGGGTGTGCATGCAACTCGACATTGAACGTATAGTATGTGCCAGTAGATACGTCATTTGATGACAGTGTGCACGTAGCCCGAAATTTGACACGTGAATCGTGCAAAGCCAGTTGCATGTAATCAAAGATTGAACACGCGTAACCGGCCCGGAATGCACGTTACTGAAATTAGAACATGCTTAACCAACACCACGTGTGTATTCTTAACGATTACCGGTGCAGGGCGTTATGTTGAGCGCTTACCAAGATTTGGCTATGTGCATTACGTGGTGCTGAACACGTGTTATCGGCCCCGGTACATGTAAATAACGACATATGCGTAACCGACGACGAAAATCAAGAAGCAAACCCGAAATATACAGTAATTTCAAATAAATCCCTTTTGTAAACCAACCCGATTGGCCCTAGGTCTGACCTAGCCCCTATCTACTCGAACCCGAACCAAATTAACCATTTTTCTTGTATCGACTTGTTCTGACCCTAATCCACTTTTACATGTAAATAACGACATCTGCGTAACCGACGACGAAAATCAAGAAGCAAACCCGAAATATACAATAATTTCAAATAAATCACTTTTGTAAACCAACCCGTTTTGGCCCTAAACCCGTTCCGACTTGACATCGGTCTGACCTGGCCCCTATCTACTTGATCCCGAACCAAATTAACCATTTTTTTGTATCGACTTGTTCTGACCCTAATCCACTTTTACAAATGACCCAAGATCACCCGAATCGACCTGTTACCAGTTCTACACGGTAATCGCGTAACATGTTAAATTTTTAATACTAAAAAACTATAGCAATACCATACTCAAATTAAAGAGAATAAAATAATTGTTTTTATGATGTAGTTGATTCCAGAAAAATATTAACGTGTGAAAAGATATGGTCGTTAAAAAGTCGATGGGTAATTGGTTTTGAATTAGGGGGGAATATGTGTAACCATTATCTAAATTTACAAATAAAGTATTGAAGTTGAGGGACCAAAGTTATAAGTATATTTTAAAGGAATGAAAATACTTAATTTCCCTTAATTTTTATATTTTTGATGTATTGTGTGTTGTATATAAAGCATTGAGTTTGGTAGCTCTTAAAATTTAAGAGGTCCCTCACTGATGCTTTATATATAGTATAGATATTTTGAATTTTTGAGATTGTTTAATCAATCTAATGATTTATTTACTTTCTGGCTCACTGCCAGAGGTTTTTGCATGTTTTTCTCGTTTCATGCCAAAATTTGGACTTTTTTGTTGACTTTACAAGATATAGAATTCTAATAAAGAGAGATTTTATTAATAAGATAATATTAGGATGGTAAACATGATTACATTAACGAAAATTTTTGCCAGATGTTACATTCTACCTTCCTTTAAGAAATTTCGTCCCTAAATTTAGGAAGTGTCACTGGCTTCTGACTCTACTAGAAACAGACGATTATATTTTCATTTCATCTAGTCTTGACATTCCTAGGTGAACTCGGGACCTAGTCTTGAGTTCCAAAGAACTTTGAACAGCTTGATTCGATTCCGTCTGAGCTTTCGTATTTTCCAGTCCATAACTTCTACAGGCTCCTCAACGAATCGAAGCTTGTCATCAACTCGGATATCCTTAACGGGAACAATCAGTTATTCTTCGGATAAGCATTTCTTCAAGTTTGATACATGGAACACGTCGGGTATTCCATTCAATTCTGAAGGTAATTCGAGTCGATAAGCTATTGGATCAATTCGATCAATGATCTTGAATGGTCGCACGTATCTAGGACTCAGTTTTCCTTTCTTTCCGAATCTGAACTTGATCTCCTTTCTAGGGGGAGACTTTCAACAGAACTTGATCTCCCACTTGGAATTTCAACGGTTTTCTGCGATTGTCAGCATAGCTCTTTTGTCAGTCTGCTGCAGCCTTCAACCTGTCTTTGATCTGGAAGACCCTGTCAGTGGTCTCCTGAACAATTTCAGGTCCTGCTAGTTGTTTCTCTCCAACTTCAGGCCAACAAAGAGGGGATCAACATTTTCTCCCGTATAAATTATGTGCGTAAAGTGGTATATAAAACTTTAGCAAACAATGACCAAGCACAATGAGTAATAAAAACCTAGAATACTCAAAACCAAACCACTAGCAACAGGCAAGTGATCCTATCGGCTGTAAAATATCTATGGGAAGACCGGGAATATCGAACCCTAGAGACACTTATTAAATTAACGAAACTAGAACTAAAAGCTAATTTAAAGTAATAGTTAAGAAAATATATATTTTTGGAGTTTTATTTATTTTATTTTAAAAACTAATAATTATTTAAACTAATTACTTAATTAAATTAAAGTAATCTAGAAAATTAAATTCCCAAATAAGACTTTAGTAAATTCAAAAGAGAGCAAGAGTTATCTAGGCAAGGAATCCGAATTGTGACGACTCGGGCTTTTATCGGTTACGGGAAAATGTTATGGGAACCGAGAATGTAATGGTATGAAGCTATAGGAAACCTAATGGATCCCTAATCACTCTCAAGGTGTCACCTAAGAGGAAATCCCAGAGATCATGTAAAAACACCGGCTTATTAGTTCACCTGTCAGTTCACCAATTATGATTAATTACCCTAGAAAAAAGATAACCTGTCGGTTTCACAATCTCAATGCACCTAAGTACACGAGGTGGTCTATGAACAGTCTAGAGGATACCGGTAAACAGTGAAATTATGGCAAAAATAGGCAAACCCCCTGTCAGATAATTTAACCTAAAACCCTAACAACGCAGACAAACCCAACAACTTATCACTCGTCTGATATTTAAGCTAGTAAGAATATAAACTTCTAATAATATGCCAAAAATCAGTTTCCATGGTGAATGAGCTCAATAAACCATAAACAAGTTGCAAACACACAGTAACCCTAAGATGCATCCTATAATTGAAAGACTTTCAATCCAGTAACATGTGAAACATTCGTTCAACCACAAATCAAAAGTAAATACGCATGAGACACATCTAATAAAACTAATCAAAACTTTTAATTTATCAAAATATGATAAACAAAACCCGAAACCGACAAGTCCAAAGCAATCAACAAAACATCATCACAAGCCTAGATAACTAAAAGTGTTTAGCCAGTAATCATGTTCAAAACAGCCAATAAATAATTATATTCAATAATTGAGTTCATAACTAAAAACAATAATAGAATCCAACCGAATAATAATTAAGATTGGTTGATTAGATGTGAATCCAAAGCCTTTACTTGAATTAACTTGCTCTCCTTTCTTTCTCTTTTCTTCTATCTCCCACGAACAGTAACCGAAAGAAGTAATGATAATACATTTTTTTGCTGCTGTCTTGCTCCCGTAGGGTATATAATAATAATAATAATAATAATAATAATAATAATAATAATAATAATAATAATGTGTTGTGTCGGCTACTGTAGGGATGTTCTACCTCGTGTCTTCCAAGCAAAAACGAAACCAACTTCTCTTTATTTATGGGGTGAAGTGGTTGATTTAATTATTAGCCTGGTCAATATTCTCTTTCAGCCCATTAGCTTGTGGGATTTTGTTGGTCCAAATCTGTACATCACATTTAATTATATTAAAAAGAATGTCTTTTAATAGAGTCCATACGTTAAACACATTCAAATACCCTATTCTTTTATTTCCATACATTATTCAAAATAACATCTTAGACAATTCAGCTCATTTTGACATATTTACGTGATTAACATCTTTGTATCTCCTTTCATTATGAGTTGATGCAATACAAAGTAAACGGAATTTACTATTGTAATTTCCTTTCTTTCTAGCTTGTTCATTTATTTTAGCTCATTGACACTTGAAAACTTTTAATATTTGGATACGATCCAAACAGAAATAAATTCAATAAAAACATTGCTAAAAAGTATTTTAAAGTGTAGAAATATTAATATAAAAGTATAAATAATTTAGACCACATCAATAAGGCTTCAAACGGTGCAGCCTTAATGATGGAGTGGTAGCTGTTGTTGTAGGAAAATTCAGCTAGCGGTAAATGAGTATCCCAACTTTTGCTGAAATCGAGAACGCAAGATCGTAACATATCTTCTAAGGTTTGGATGGTTCTCTCGCTTTGACCATCGGTTTGGGGGTGATATGCGGTACTCATGTCTAAGCATGTGCCTAAGGATTCGTGCAGGGATTGCCAGAATCTTGAAATAAAATGACCGTCTCTGACTGAGATGATGGACACAGGTACGCCATGTTTAGCCACAATCTCCTTCAGATATAATCGAGTTAACTTCTCCAGACTATCTTTCTCGCGGATGGGAATGAAATGAGCGGATTTTGTTAATCTGTCTGCAATAACCCAAATAGAATCGTGGTTATTGGGGCTAGTTGGCAATTTAGTCACAAAATCCATTGCATTGTTTTCCATTTCCACTGTGGAATCTCAGGCTGCTGTAACAGTCCTGATTGGTTCAGGTGTTCAGCTTTTACCTTTGAACATGTCGGACACTTGCTAATGTAGACCGCTATATCTCCTTTCATGTTTGGCCACCAAAAGAATTCTTGGAGATCTTTATACATCCTGGTTGCTTGTGGGTGAATTGAGTAATTGAATTTATGAGCTTCATCCAATACCAAATTTCGTAAATATCCATAATGTGGTACCCAAACTCGGTCAATCATGTATAACGTACCATCAGACTTTGTTATGAGTTCACACTCGAGAACTCGTAATCTTTCGGTTCTTATGTTCCGACGTTTCAATGCTTCTTTTTTTGCATCCCAGATTCGAGTGATAAGGCTCGTTTGAATTGTTAATCCTAGTACACGGACACGAAGTGGTCTTTCTCTTTCTTTTCTACTCAAGGCATCAGCTACCACATTTGCTTTACCTGGGTGGTAGTGAATGTCACAGTTGTAGTCATTGAGTAGTTCTACCCACATTCGTTGCCTCATATTCATATCTTTCTGATCAAATATGTGTTGGAGGATTTTGTTATCGGTGAAGATTGTGCACTTGGTGCCATAAAAAGAGTGCCTCCAAATCTTGAGTGCAAAAACAACTGCTCCTAATTCCAAATCATGGGTTGTGTAATTTTTTTCGTGCACCTTGAGTTGTCGTGATGCATAAGCTATCACTTTTTCTTTTTTCATAAGCACGCATCCAAGGCCTAATAGTGATGCATCACAATAAACTATGAATCCATCAGTTCCTTCTGGAAGGGATAAGATGGGTGCACTACACAACTTTTGCTTAAGCAGTTGGAAAGCTTCTTCTTGTTTTTCTGTCCACTCATATTTTTTGTCTTTCTGAGTCAATTGGGTTAACGGTTGAGCTATAGAAGAAATGTTCTCAATGAATCTACGGTAATAACCAGCTAATCCCAAAAATCGCACCTCAGTGGGTGACCTTGGTTCTCCCAATTCTTAATTGCTTCAACTTTTGTTGGATCCACATTGATACCATCAACTTAGTCTCTATGCACCGCTTCATCGTCCTCTCAAGATTAGAAAGGAATTGATCAAATGAGTCCCCAAATACCGAAAAATCGTCCAAGAAAACCTCCATGGAACTCTCGATCATGTCCTAGAATATCGCTACCATGCAACACTGGAAAGTACCTAGAGTATTACATAACCCGAAAGGCATACGTTTGTATGCAAAGGTACCGTATGGGCATGTAAATGTGGTCTTTTCTTGATCCTCATGTGCGACCGGGATCTGGAAATAACCTGAAAATCCATCAAGAAAACAGTAAAATTGTCGTCCCGACAGACTCTCCAACATTTGATCGATGAACGGAAGAGGAAAGTGGTCTTTCCTAGTAGCGTCGTTAAGCCTCATGTAGTCGATGCACACCCGCCAACATGTGACTGTCCTAGTCGGAATAATCTCGTTACGTTCGTTTGTGCCAACTGTCATCCCTCCATTCTTAGGGAGAACCTGAACGGGACTCACCCATGAAGAATCGGAGATAGGATAAATGAGGCCTGCGTCGAGGAGTTTGATAACCTCCTTTTTGACCACTTCCGACATGTTAGGGTTGAGCCTCCTCTGAGGTTGGATTATAAGCTTGTATTCATCCTCCATGAGTATCCTGTGCATGTAAAAGTTCGGGCTGATGCCCTGAATGTCCATGAATTTCTGCACAATAGCCTGTTTATGTGCCTTGAGCACATCAACCAACCTCAACTTCTCATCATCCGTCAACTGAAAAGAAATGATGACGGGAAAAATCGGTATCACCGTCCAAGAAAGCATACTCCAAATGAAGAGGTAGCTCTTTAAGCTCGAGGGACGGTGTTGCCTCAATCGATGGTCTCTCATTCGGTCCCTCGGTGCTATCGGCAACCGTGAACAGCTCGGGGTATTCAGGAGGTGAGCTGACAAGAATGCTCAGGTCGTGCTCCATGGGAACATCAACCTCATCCTCCTGATTGAGCAAATATGCTCCAGAGATGTAGTCAAGACAACGCTCAAACTGAGATATAAATGTGTCAAGAAAGTAAACGGAATCGTCCTGACTACTGGAGTTCCTCATCGATTTGACGACATCGAAGATGACGTTCCCCTCTCCTACACGAAGTGTAATTTTGCCGTCGAAGACGTAAATAAGCGATTTAGAAGTACACAGGAAAGGTCGTCCCAAATTGAGTGGGACCTAATCGTCAGCCTTCATGTCAAGAATAACAAAATCCACTGGGAAAACAAATTTATCGACTTTAACGAGTATGCTTTCCACGATTCCCTGCGGATATTTGACCGAACGGTTGGCCAAGGATAAACTCATGCGTGTCAGGACTGGCTCGCCAAGGTCTAGCTTTTATACAGAGAATATGGCTTCAGATTAATGCTAGCACCTACATCGGCCAACGCGTAGCTCTTAGTCGAGCTGCCAAACAAAAACAGAATTGTGAAGTGTCCCAGGTCTGTTAATTTTTCCGGCAGCTTGTTCTGGAATACCGCTCTTTGAACACGTTAATCCGATACACAGATCTAAGATCTGATAAATATATGTATATATATAGTTAACCTTAATGCGGATCTAGTTCATAATTACGCTTGATAGTATGTTATATGTTATATATTAGTTGTAAGTATGTGTATAATATTAGTATGAAGATTGAGAGAGTATTTGGGCATAGGTTCGTTACTGTTAACTCCAAACCTTATAGTAAACAGTGGCCGAACCCACTATATATAGAAGATGAGTCTAGTTCGTTACACATTCCGTAACGAACTAGCCACTCATTTCGTTACATACATTAAATAAAATAAACTTAACGAATCACCTCCTGATTCGTTAGACATCCTTAACGAATCAGGAGGGAACTTAACTTAAGTCTAGTTCGTTAAACATCCTTAACGAACAAGAAGCTAATCTTAACGAATTACAATAATAACTTAATACTTTATTACATAAATAAAACGACAAATACATTAACGATAAATACAAAGACTCGAGACACAAAACCGTGTACTAACATACACCCCCTCGTTTTGAGCTCTTTGTCTTTTACTTTACTTGAAGCGCTTGGACTGACAATCTCTGCAACTATGAATCCCGTTCTCATAACATACACATCATAGCCAGATCATTGTCTTCATTGCTCTCGAACAATATCTTATTCTTGTGTAGCACGTCATTGTCGGTCTCGGTTAAGTTAACAAGCCACATTGGATCAATGATCTTGATTAACTCGGTCTTCAAACCTTTCCCCGGGACAATGATGGCCTCACCAGTTCTGTTGTCGTAATACCAGCGGTTGAATGATAGATGCATGTGTTGATTCAACGTCTTCACTGGCACACGCTTCATGGTCTTTGGCGGTTTTACTTTAAGGATCAACTTTCTCCAACCCGTCCTTGGATCAATTTCATCTATACGTTTTCGGGTTGGAATCTGAGGCTTTAAGAACATGAAACCAGAGTTGACTTCGAACAGCAATTGTTGATGAAACCAATCTGCTATTCGGTCACCTCCTCGGTTGATAAATGGACGACACACGAGGGTTCAAACATCCCAACGTGGTAGAGTGAGAACATCCATTATCTTCTCATAATATTGGATCCCTTTTTCCTATTTAACAATACATACTTTCAGATCAGAATCAAATAACCAAGAGATAATATCACCTTGAACTTTTGACACAGTCTTGAATGAAGTCATTTGATTTGCGTAGCACGAGCAGCAGCTTCATCCTTCTGTTTCTGATCCACGTACCTATAAGCCTCAATAATTTTACGGGTTTTCTTGCTTAGATACCCAAACCACCTTGCAATATCAGCATCAGTCGGGTTCTCAATCAAATTGAATCTCGTATCAGCCACACTTTTACCCTTTGATAACTTATCCAAATCATCCTCAGCTGCTTTAAATGTTTTCTCATTACATACTAGTGCACCTTGATCAACATTGGTGTGTTGAAACAGGTCAGGATACTCCTCAGCTGTGACATCTTCAACTTCAACCTGAATAGTCGGATCATTTAAGATCTCTTCGTCATTCTCGACCTCAACATCAGGCTCAGCTTCTAACACGGTCAATTGATCATCATTTAAGCCAAGCAGTAGTGAAATCTGCTCTCCTGTTACGGACTTTTCCATAAACTGCCCCTCTTCGATCTCATCCTGATTCTCCACACTCCTAACCACCCCCGATCCTTCCACAAAGATTACAGTGTCAGCTTCGATCATCTCAATAGGTTTAGCAGCTGTGTAATCTTGATAAACAATAATCTGCTTGTCCGAGTCACCAACTCCACTCGTACCAGCACCAGAGGATGAGCCATGAGATTTTTTAGGCTCACTTCCTGCACCAGACTCATCCGGATCTTCTTCATCATTCTTGATCTTTATCAGTGCATCATACTTGCAAGTTAACTACAAGATGAGATCCTCATGTTCTTTAATCTTCACCCCCTGAGACTTAACAATCTCACGAAGATCTTTAGTTTCCTTCTGACAAAAAGATATATATCCCATCAGCCTTCGTTGATTCTCCATCATTCGTTCTTGAGTTATACGGTCAGCAGACATTTGATTTTCGTATAGATGAAGTACACTCATAACCATATTCATCTGTTGATCTTGCGTCAGGGAAAGAAACGAGGCTGGGATAGGTTGAACAGGTCCTTGAGGTTGGTTAAGCCTCAAGAAAGAGAAGTCCATTGGTTGTGGAGGAAAAATAGTCAGTGTAGGAGAAACCACCGATGTAGTAGTTGAAAGCCTTGGTATAGGAGATAAAACGGTTTGAGAAATCATACCAAGCCTAGGATCAGACGTAAGCGTGGTCGTTAAATTAAGCTCTGGAGTGCTAGTAGTAAGCGGCACCGCCGGGCGTTGAGGTGTGGACGATCTTGGAGATTGAACTCCAAACGAAACTCCAGCACCAGCTGACACACGTCACTTATGTAAGGCCCCGTTACCGGTAGCCCTACTTTCGTGTTGGATTTACTCATAAACACAGTTCTAAATATTAGAGTTAATTAAAACATTTACGCGGAATATAAAACTTTCATAAAACATTACATAATTCATAACTTGTCTCAAAACATCCTTTGTCTTTCAACATTAAAGCATTAAAATTAAAACATCATAAGTCTTCAGATGCCATACTCTTGTTCAATGCCACGTGTCTCCTCAAGCAAGCCGCCTCATCCTACTCACCTGCGTGCATACTAAAAGTCAGCTACGCTGAGTGAGTTCTAGTTAATCATACACTATACAATACACATAAACTTATATTCTTTCATTCATACTTTCATACTTTCATTCTTTCTTTTGTATTAACTTACCTTCATATCTTACGTCATAAAGAGCATTACGCCCTACATTCCTCGAGTATTATTAGGGCTCGGTACCCTCCTTCCTCGAGTATTATTAGGGCTCGGTACCCTCCTTCCTCGAGTATTATTAGGGCTCAGTACCCTCTTTCCACGAGTATTATTAGGGCTCGGTTTCCCTCTTCCCACGAGTATTATTAGGGCTCGGTTTCCCTCTTTCCTCGAATATTAGTAGGGTTCGGTTCCCTAGTTCTCGAATATTAGTAGGGTTCGATTCCCTCTTCGTTACCATACAACCATACATCATACCTCGAGTATTATTAGGGCTCGGTACCCTTTTCGTAACCATACAACCATGCAACCGTCATTTCCTTCTTTTATTAACTTTATCACGTTCATACACATAAGCATACATATCATACTTACCTTACACATAGCGTTACAACCTGACAGTACGTGCAATATCCGAAGATCGTTCACGTACCATCAAGCAATCATTCATACATATCATATCATTCACATAAGGCATACACTTACCTCTTAGGATAAGCGTATTAACAAACATATTGAGTATGCACACAGCCCCGAAAACATAACACATAAATGGGGCTAGAAACTCACCTGAACACGGTTACGTTCACCGTTAATCGTAATCCCTTTCTTCAGTTGTGCACGGCTGACTGTATAACAAGTACACGTGTCAAACAACTATCACTACTCATATCATCTTTCCAGTCTTAACTACTACCCACAACGAACGGGGGTCCGGGGGCAGCGCCCCTGGCAGCGGGGTCTAGGGGCGGCAGCCCCTAGCAGGGTCCAAGGGGCAGAGCCCCTGGCTGGGGTCGAGCTGACTTTAAGCGAACTTGACTTTAAGCGAAGTTAAACCTTAGGCGAACTTAGCTTTAGGCGATGTTAAACCTCAGGCGAACTTAGCTCTAGGCGAAGTTATCAGGCGAACTTGGCTTTAGGCGAAGTTACCAGTTAGGCGAACTTGGCCGTAAGCGAAGTTATCAATTAGGCGAACTTGGCCTCAGGCGAAGTTATCGCTTTGAAGGCGAAGTTATTGTAACGATTCCGACGAAACCCGGTATACCCTAACCGGTAGATAATAGTTACGTCATATTTAATGTCGGATACATGAATTACCATAGTAATTATACGAGTAATAGACGTGTACAAGACATTATATACCCTAATGAACGGATGACGTAACACCAAATTAAAATGATAAACGAACTAAAACATTTTCTATGCTAGCCTAATTTATTAGATAGTTGTACTCTTTAATTATAATTACAAGAAACACTCAAACCATTATATATGAAATATAAATAATACATGTATGTGTAAATGAGACATTAAATACTATTAATTAACATTAACACCCCATACCAATTTTCTTACCTTTTGAACCGTGACCTCACAATACACTCCACATGCCCTTCTTAATTCGTTGTGGCCATTTCAAACTAAATAAAATATTATAAGTACTACTTTTTCAAAGATCAAACATCTACCATTGTCGAATTGGAGTACCATTAAATTTGTTATATATGCATAAAACATATATAATTTGCAAATAAATATAAGTGTCAAATGAATAGAATACTGCATATGTATACATTGTTTCTTATATTAATATGCAAGTAAAAATATCCTAGCAATATCCTAGCACTAAATTATGAGAACTATAATAAAACTATTAAAGTACAAACTCCATATATTTTTGAAACCTACTGCAAGATCACAATCATCAATTCTATCCATCACCATATTTTCACTCCTGTTAACCACTCCCCTCACCATACCCTCTTTTCTTTAATTATTTTACTTCTATTTCACTCAAAACACTTCCTCGCCACATATTTCTATGACAAAATGTGTATTGTGTAAACCCCACCATATTTCCTATTAAAGCTTAGTCTTGCATGAGATAAACACAAACAAAAAGAAAATATATATCCTAACTATCACCTCGGCTCTCTCTGTCTATCTCACACACTCATATATCAATCTACAACACACAAACATATATTACTTATTCAAAGATAACCATGGGTTAGGAAGCTCCAAAGGAAGTGGCAAGTGTAGGTGGTTTCCTTTTCTTAATAGAGTGTACAAGCTCAAGGGGTGGAAACCAAACTCAAGATTTTCTATTTTCTTTCTAATATCTCATCCTAGTGCTAAGTGAGCTAAACTCCTCTAAATCTATCTGTATATTGTTATATATATCTTGTTTATGCTAGTTATAAACACCCAACTAATAATCTATCCAATTAACTTGTCAAAGAAACCTATAACAATGAACATAAACCTATTATGCTTAGAAAACACTTAGAGGTTAAGTGTTAAATGATATGGGTTAAGAACATGCTTAAATGTAGTTTATTTTATTTTTATACTAAAATTTGGTTAAAATGATTAAATGCATGGTGTCATACTTTTAAATGATCACTCAATTTATTTATACAAGAATGTTGTTTATATACTTGCTAGAAAAATAAGCTTTTCCTTAGAGTGTGTTTACAAACTCCTAAAAAAAAGTAGCAAATAAATTGATGTTGTTAAAAGATGGATTTTGGTATAAAATATGCACACAAATTAGTAAATTTGAAAGATGAAAGATAAACCTATAAAACTATATAGTTTTGATTATATAAAAATAAATGAGCTGAACACGAGCTTAAAAGTCTAAGAGCTTGATTTGTGAAAAACATATAAAGAATGATGGTTTTGAGTGAAATGTGAACATATAGAGGTTACATACTATTTAGTGTAAAAGTATAGTTCTATGGAGTTATGATTGGAAAATATATATATGTTCCTTTAAAGCAAACATTGGTTTTAAGTAGATGTATTCAAACCATAAATGTGATTTATAACTATAAATAAATAAAAGTGGTCTTGTATAAATTTTTATGTTAAGAATACGATCATTCGGTTTATAAAACTTATTATGGTTTTGACTAGTTTTATGCTTTAAAGTTTACAAATAATAAGTATTATTTTTAACAATGGCATTTTATAGTCGAAACAATATTTTTTTACATAAATATATATTTTGGGGAAATATATAAATGTTAGGCGTAAAAGTAATAATTTTTACGAGTTAAACGATCAAAACTATAAATAAATTCGGTCTTAACATTTTTGAATGGAAATATAAATATATTATGTTTCACAAAAATATTGGTTGTAAATTAAGGAAAATTGTCTAGACATAAATATATATAATTTTAATATATATTACTAGTCCCAAACTAATATGTTATGTCCAAATTACAACGACACTAACAAGAATTTTATTCTTAATATTTATATAAGCATATACATAAACATTTATTCTCCAAAAAGAATATAAAAACTTATCACCAACGGGTCGCCCAAAAATAAACGAAACGTTCGGTTGGTGAAAGCAACCAACACAAACTTAACAACGAAACGTTCAGTTGGTGAAAGCAACCGACACAAATATAATAAACGAAACGGCTAGTTGGGTGAAAGTGACTAGCATAAACCTACTTATTCGATGATAATATTCGTGCGATATTAAAGTAATCTATTATGTGCTAGATCATATCTAGACCGGTATTTCATCGGGAATTTGTATTGTCCAACGCTCATTGATCACTACTTACGAGGTGAGTTTCACGAGCCCCTTTTTACTAAACTGTTTTAAATATTTTCCCGGGGCGGAAAGCATGTTTCTATCAAAATGTTTAAGTACATGCTGATCGCATGGAAATGAATGTATTTATATATTGTTTATTGTACGGGAATCGTACGGAAATGTACTAAGATGGTAATTGTCTGAGTTGTTAATATTGTAAGGTCCCGCAACGGTGTTCTGGGTTAACAGTGTCCCCAGATGTCATTGGAAGTGTTCTGGGTTAACAGTGTCCCCAGAGGTTATTGGAAGTGTTCTGGGTTAACAGTGTCCCCAGAGGTTATTGGAAGTGTTCTGGGTTAACAGTGTCCCCAGAGGTTATTGGAAGTGTTCTGGGTTAACAGTGCCCCCAGATAATATTACATTATGATATGGATTTATCATGGTTTTCTCAAATTGTGAAACTCACCAACTATTCGTAGTTGACCCGTTTTCCCACATGCTTTTCAGGTACAACTAAGATGAAGTGAATGCTTATGTGCTAAGTGCTTGATGTGTGTAAGATTTGCGTGCGGGATGTTAGGATACATTATAATAAATAGAATTATGTATCGTAGTGTGTGATGTGTGTATCACCTAGACGGTATTGGAATACAAGATAATGTAATTTGAAGTATATTAATACATTCAGTTTTCTTTATAAACAATGTGGTTGATATCAGAGGTGTCTGTTGCATCCCGTTACGTTTCCGCTGCGGTTACGGGGTGTTACAGAACTTGGTATCAGAGCCATTGGTTATAAAGAATTAGGATGTCTTTAAAAGATACCTAAAATATAACCAGAAGCTCAAGTGTTATAGGATCTGAATATAAACTAATAATTTATTGTGACGAGATCTGGATGAACTTGGATGGACAAGTGAGTTATTATGGTCCGGAACATAATAACAGACTTGTCTGCACGAGGGAATTCAGGGGAAGCCACTGGGTACATTAATAGGTAAAAATAGCAACATATGTGTAAAGTATGTAATATTATTTATGCGTGCTAATGTGTATGTATATATATATGTACATTTCTTGTGGGTACATGTATTGAGAAATAGAACCCGGATAAGGAACCGGGGGATGAAATAATAAAAAGTACCGAGGATGCTGAAATTTCTAGAGCATCGGTTGATGATAAGTCCGACTTATCGGGCCATAGTTATGATAGTACCAAGTTAAATCTCCCGTTTGACATTAATCAGAAATATTGAGTAACCGTCACTCCCAACCAAAAATTAGTAGATCCCTTACCCTACCAACACCGGTACCGTATATCCTAACAACCCCCTATGTTCACCCGAACCACCGACCCTCACGCACGGACGGACCTATACCTGAACCCATTCTTATTCCATTATGATAAAAAAAATAATAAAAAAAAAATAAAAAAATATATATATATATATATGATAAATTTGATGATAAATGAGCAGATAAAAATAATATATAGAAGTATATATATGTATTTCTCACTCTCAAACATATGATACATACCACCTCCAGATCGAGAATTACCGAATTTAGCGAACCTAGAATGCCCGAGGACATTGACTGAGCAAGTGATAGAGTTTCTCATAACAGTAATTGATAATATTTGAAGGCAACCCATGTTGCGCGATTACCTTGAACCTTGCAACTCCCTATGTTATCCTTACATCCACCAGATGCCTATACCCATGTATACTCGAGTAGAATGATTACCCGTACACAAAGAGGTGTTGGAATCATTAAAGCATAGTTGGTTATTCGTTCGTAGGTGGTATACCGTGTATGCCGGATATACAAATAGACACGGATATTATAACTCCGTGGTACGTAATCGTTTGGTGCTCACGGTGAGCATGTATCGGTTATGCTGACATGCAGAAGGATATTGAAATCAAGCATATTAAACACTAAACTTTGATGAGAAAGATCTATATGTCAGTTGGTGACAAGGGTTATGAAACATATTCAAACGTTAACCGACGTCAGGTCAAGTCCATATGTTATTATATTTGTGGGACATATATACTAGATACTGGTATGTGTAATATGTATGATAATATTTGGTGTGTATGTGTACCTGCTGTTATGATTGAACTGGTAACAAGATATACGGTGAGATTAGTGTTGATTACTGCGTACGGGATGAGTACGGCAGAATGACATAAAGAGAGTAACTCCAATGATGGAGATTGATATGATTCAGTTGAATGCTCAAAGATAGCAGATGATGATACCGAATGTTGTATCACAGATCACTGCTAGTGTTGATGCAAATGTGATCGCGGGATTATAAATCGAGCAATCACATGAATATGAATATTTAAATTCTTAGTGGTATTACTAAGAGTGATAATGTCCCACCGAATACAATTATGACTACAAGTATTAGTTATAAACTAAACATGAATAGTAGTCGTAATGATTTAGATCCGGTATGAAGGATATGTTTGTTGATCGTGTTAAGGAAATTATTAATAGTTTACTGATGGTAAAGGGAGGAATAGATTAGCGAGTGGATAGAAAAGATCAAAATGGTCAAGGATTTTGGTAAGAGCCTAGAACATTGTGTAGTGAAATATGCTACAGATATGTTAGTAGATTATGTTGTATCGTGACGGAACACTACGGTACAAATTATAGTTAGAAAATTATTACTCTGATGTTACGGTCAGAATTTGAAATTCTTGTGCTAAGAGCACTTTTATTCGAGTAATTAAGTTCAGAGATTGGGAACTGAGCTATGGAAGATAGAAATGTTGTGTGCTGATCACTTAGAGCACGCTAATTGTTTGAAGGAATTGCCATGTCTGGTAACATGGTTAATTACTCCTGAAACTAAGCGAAGTGAGCGCTATATTGGGGACTAACTCCAGCGATAAGGAGTATAGTCAATCCTGCGAAATATACAACCTTTGGAAGGGTTGTGTCACAAGCCAGCATTGATGTATTTGACTCTATGGGAAGCGGACTGGAAGGACGTTGGGTGAGACGTCGAGTGTTAAAGAAGAGAAGTGATAAAGGCATGGTGCAAGATAGACTTTGAATAAGTAGGAAGAAGAATGTCGAGTAATAGTAGACCACAGGTGTGGTAAAGATGGACGTAATGCCCCAATTGTAGAACCAATTGAAGCCGTGTGAACCGGCAACCCCAACCCATTCGTGTACAACCACTCCGAAACCAACAACTTCAATAACAATCCATTCAAAGAGACTAAATTATGCCAAACAGTTGTACTTGCTATGAATGTGGCAGTACAGAACGTTTCAAGAGAAATTGCCCAAAGTTGAACCAAGGTGTCATTGGAAGACGAACCTCAGGACAAGCATCAACCTTTGATCAAGCAAGGAGCCGAGAATTCGAATAAAGTACGTCATGATTCAAAGGTGGTATTAAGTATGTTGTAGTTTTAAATCAATAGGCTTCAGTGATATTTTTGCGGTTGCCGATAGAAGCTAGTTCCTGTTAACCTCCTATCATTTGGAAAGATACCGATTAGTGAAACTATAGACTCCGATACTGTAGAGTCGCTAAGGGTAAATCCCTAATGGTTAGCTAAATGGTTCAGAATTGTCCTATTATTCTGAACGATTAACCTTTCCTTATTGACCTACGACCAGTAAAGTTAAGGAGTTTTAACGTAATAGTTAACATGGATTGGCCAACTCAACATGAAGCTGAAATTAAATATGAAAAGAAGATGATTAGAAGCTCTCATTCGGATGATGAAGCGATTAGATACAGAGAAAAGTGTACGATTTAAAAGAAAACATATAGAAGATACCCCGGTGGTACGCGAATTTTCACAAGTTTTCCCAGAAGAACTTCCTGGTTTACCGCCAAACCGACAGGTCGAATGCAGAATCGATTTAATGTCTCAAGCTGGTCCTGTTGCTAAAGCACCCTACCGACTTACACCGTCCGAGATGCAAGAATTATCCAAGCAGTTACAAGAATTGTTGGGTAAAGGATTCATACAACCTAGTTAGTCACCATGGGGTGTACCAGTGTTATTTGGGAAATGAAGGAAGGAAGTGTTAGGATATGTATTGATTAGGGAGAACTGAATAAAGTGACGATCAAGAATAGGTATTCACTTCTTCGAAGTAAACGATCTGTCTAACCAACTGCAAGGGGCGATTTATTTTTAGAAAATTGGTCTTAGATATAGTTATCGCCAAATGAAAAATCCGAGAGGAGGACGTTGCAACAATAGCGTTTCGGACTCGCTACGGCCATTATGAATTCTTAGTTATGCCTTTCGGGCTAACAAATGCGCCGGCAGCATTCATGGAACTCATGAACCGAGTCGGTAAACTTTATTTTGACAAACTTGTCATAACATTCATTGATGATATTTTGATATATTCGCAACGTAAAAAGGAGCACGAACGACGGTTAAGGAAAATTGTGGAAGTGTTAAAGCAAGAAGAGCTATACGCGAAGTTTTCAAAATGTGATTTTGAATAAAGAAGGCATAATCCCTTGGTCATGTAGTAAAGCAACAAGGATTTCACATAGATCCAAATAAGATAGAAACCATTAAAATTGGCAGTCACCCAAGGCGCCAAAGGGAATGCGCCAATTTTTAGGACTAGCCGGAGATTATCAGCGGTTTATTGAAGAATTTCTAGCATTACCCAACTCATAATCCTTTGTACGACGCAAATGTACAAATTTTTATAGATGATAAGAGACCGCAGTCTCATATTCAACGAAAGATGGGTCGAGTTGTTAAGCGATTATGACTGTGACATCCGTTATCACCCCAGCAAGGCTAACGTCGTAGCCGATGCCTTGAGTAGGGAGGATCGGGTTAAGCCATTGCGAGTGCGAGCATGGGGGATGATAGCCCAGTCGAACCTTTCGGGCCTGATTCGAGTCGCTCAACGTGAGGCGTTGAAAGAGGAACAATTGGAAAATGAGGGACTTTACGGCAATGAGAAAAGTTCGAACAGCGCGTGGACGAAATTCTATATTTCAAAAAAAATCGGGTTTGGATCCTGACCCTCCATGACCTTCGGGAATTAATCATGGACGAAGCGCATAGATCGAAATAATCCATACATCCGGGATCGGATTTGACTATTGATGATATGGATATCTGAAGGGATTTTTATTAATGGTCGAGTCTGGAGAAAGATATGGTTACGTGTGTTGATGAATATTGAGTTATGCAAGAGATAAGGCTGCACACCGAAAACCCTAGGGAACGCCACAACGACAGAAAATTCGCCAATGATAGTGGGAATAAATTACAATGAATTCTTGCCTAA
Organism: Bidens hawaiensis; assembly: GCF_021521415.1. Classification (NCBI taxonomy): domain Eukaryota; kingdom Viridiplantae; phylum Streptophyta; class Magnoliopsida; order Asterales; family Asteraceae; genus Bidens; species Bidens hawaiensis. The sequence goes on from NW_027496611.1 coordinate 107,150, forward strand.
ATTCCTGATGGTGAAATGGTATCTCGTCGTGGAGTACCATTTTCAATTATCTCAGATCGAAATAGTCATCCTACTTCCAATATTGGAAGGCGGGGAAGGAAACGTCGAGAGCTTGAAGCTTTCTATGGGTGAAGTAAATATCACCAATTTGTTAAATTGAAAATGGGCGTCAATCAAGCCATAAGATTTGAATTGATTCGAGAAACAACCAATCGGATTTATAATATTTAATATAAGTTGAAAGCAGCACGAGAATGGCAAAGGATTTATGCCAACATTCAAAGGAAACCATTGTCGCTGGAAAGAGGTGACAAGGTATTTTTAAGGCACCACCTTCGAGAGGTGATATAAGGTTTGGCAAAACCGAAAATAGCCCCTTAATATATTGGACCTCATGAGACTATCTCCATGATTGGTCATTTAGTTTATCGATTAAAGTACTCCAGGGGCTAAGTATTATACATGATGTTTTGCCATGTATACGGATTGAAAAGTACCTAAGCGATGAGGCAACGAAAGTACTAGTAATGGAAGTATTCATAGAAGACATACTTGATATCATAAATAATTCCGTTGAGATAGTAGACGGGGAAACTAAACAGTTTGGACACACCAAGCTTTATTGATTAAGATTAAGTGGAATTCATAGCGAGGACCAGATTATACCTGGTAACGTGAAGGTGTATTCTGAAGGAAAAACCCCCACCTTTCCCTCGGAAAGGGATAGTGAGCGTGTAAAATTTCGAGGACGAAATTTCTTAACGGGGGGAGAATGTAACGATTCCGACGAAACCCGGTATACCCTAACCGGTAGATAATAGTTACGTCATATTTAATGTCGGATACATGAATTACCATAGTAATTATACGAGTAATAGACGTGTACAAGACATTATATACCCTAATGAACGGATGACGTAACACCAAATTAAAATGATAAACGAACTAAAACATTTTCTATGCTAGCCTAATTTATTAGATAGTTGTACTCTTTAATTATAATTACAAGAAACACTCAAACCATTATATATGAAATATAAATAATACATGTATGTGTAAATGAGACATTAAATACTATTAATTAACATTAACACCCCATACCAATTTTCTTACCTTTTGAACCGTGACCTCACAATACACTCCACATGCCCTTCTTAATTCGTTGTGGCCATTTCAAACTAAATAAAATATTATAAGTACTACTTTTTCAAAGATCAAACATCTACCATTGTCGAATTGGAGTACCATTAAATTTGTTATATATGCATAAAACATATATAATTTGCAAATAAATATAAGTGTCAAATGAATAGAATACTGCATATACACATTGTTTCTTATATTAATATGCAAGTAAAAATATCCTAGCAATATCCTAGCACTAAATTATGAGAACTATAATAAAACTATTAAAGTACAAACTCCATATATTTTTGAAACCTACTGCAAGATCACAATCATCAATTCTATCCATCACCATATTTTCACTCCTGTTAACCGCTCCCCTCACCATACCCTCTTTTCTTTAATTATTTTACTTCTATTTCACTCAAAACACTTCCTCGCCACATATTTCTATGACAAAATGTGTATTGTGTAAACCCCACCATATTTCCTATTAAAGCTTAGTCTTGCATGAGATAAACACAAACAAAAAGAAAATATATATCCTAACTATCACCTCGGCTCTCTCTGTCTATCTCACACACTCATATATCAATCTACAACACACAAACATATATTACTTATTCAAAGATAACCATGGGTTAGGAAGCTCCAAAGGAAGTGGCAAGTGTAGGTGGTTTCCTTTTCTTAATAAAGTGTACAAGCTCAAGGGGTGGAAACCAAACTCAAGATTTTCTATTTTCTTTCTAATATCTCATCCTAGTGCTAAGTGAGCTAAACTCCTCTAAATCTATCTTTATATTGTTATATATATCTTGTTTATGCTAGTTATAAACACCCAACTAATAATCTACCCAATTAACTTGTCAAAGAAACCTATAACAATGAACATAAACCTATTATGCTTAGAAAACACTTAGAGGTTAAGTGTTAAATGATATGGGTTAAGAACATGCTTAAATGTAGTTTATTTTATTTTTATACTAAAATTTGGTTAAAATGATTAAATGCATGGTGTCATACTTTTAAATGATCACTAAATTTATTTATACAAGAATGTTGTTTATATACTTGCTAGAAAAATAAGCTTTTCCTTAGAGTGTGTTTACAAACTCCTAAAAAAAAAGTAGCAAATAAATTGATGTTGTTAAAAGATGGATTTTGGTATAAAATATGCACACAAATTAGTAAATTTGAAAGATGAAAGATAAACCTATAAAGAATGATGGTTTTGAGTGAAATGTGAACATATAGAGGTTATATACTATTTAGTGTAAAAGTATAATTCTATGGAGTTATGAGTGGAAAATATATATATATATGTTCCTTTAAAGCAAACATTGGTTTTAAGTAGATGTATTCAAACCATAAATGTGATTTATAACTATAAATAAATAAAAGTGGTCTTGTATAAATTTTTATGTTAAGAATACGATCATTAGGTTTATAAAACTTATTATGGTTTTGACTAGTTTTATGCTTTAAAGTTTACAAATAATAAGTATTATTTTTAACAATGGCATTTTATAGTCGAAACAATATTTTTTTACATAAATATATATTTTGGGGAAATATATAAATGTTAGGCGTAAAAGTAATAATTTTTACGAGTTAAACGATCAAAACTATAAATAAATTCGGTCTTAACATTTTTGAATGGAAATATAAATATATTATGTTTCACAAAAATATTGGTTGTAAATTAAGGAAAATTGTCTAGACATAAATATATATAATTTTAATATATATTACTAGTCCCAAACTAATATATTATGTCCAAATTACAACGACACTAACAAGAATTTTATTCTTAATATTTATATAAGCATATACATAAACATTTATTCTCCAAAAAGAATATAAAAACTTATCACCAACGGGTCGCCCAAAAATAAACGAAACGTTCGGTTGGTGAAAGCAACCAACACAAACTTAACAACGAAACGTTCAGTTGGTGAAAGCAACCGACACAAATATAATAAACGAAACGGCTAGTTGGGTGAAAGTGACTAGCATAAACCTACTTATTCGATGATAATATTCGTGCGATATTAAAGTAATCTATTATGTGCTAGATCATATCTAGACCGGTATTTCATCGAGAATTTGTATTGTCCAACGCTCATTGATCACTACTTACGAGGTGAGTTTCACGAGCCCCTTTTTACTAAACTGTTTTAAATATTTTCCCGGGGCGGGAAGCATGTTTCTATCAAAATGTTTAAGTACATGCTGATCGCATGGAAATGAATGTATTTATATATTGTTTATTGTACGGGAATCGTACGGAAATGTACTAAGATGGTAATTGTCTGAGTTGTTAATATTGTAAGGTCCCGCAACGGTGTTCTGGGTTAACAGTGTCCCCAGATGTCATTGGAAGTGTTCTGGGTTAACAGTGTCCCCAGAGGTTATTGGAAGTGTTCTGGGTTAACAGTGTCCCCAGAGGTTATTGGAAGTGTTCTGGGTTAACAGTGTCCCCAGAGGTTATTGGAAGTGTTCTGGGTTAACAGTGCCCCCAGATAATATTACATTATGATATGGATTTATCTTGGTTTTCTCAAATTGTGAAACTCACCATGTAGGTTCCCTGGACGGATCGCACGAGATATCTCGGTCTACTCAGGTGCGGAATCCCTGCGTAGATCGTTACGAGTATAGAACACTAATCACACGAACACACGAAACGAACACACGTTATATATTATAACTCAAACACGTGATGTAATATCACTGTTACAGACTCTCGTCCTCACGTTACAATGAACTCGAACTACTGACACGAACTTAAACAACGATTTTCAACCAAGCCGTAACCTAGGACTATTTATACACGACAACTTCGCCTGGCATGTTCAGGCGAAGTTGTCCATAACTTCGCTTGACTAACAAGTTCGCCTGTTAAGCGAACTTGTCAGTAACTTCGCTTAAACATACAAAACATAATTAAACATTACAGACTCGATTACAGACACTAGACTATAAACTACTGACATTATGCACCAACAGACTCCCCCTTGGCAGTAGCTTCATATCTTGATCTTTAAGCACTTGTCTTGTAATCTTCAATCTTGTATCTTCACGCATGCACTCCTTCTCTAACACAAACTGACACAACTCTTTGATACTTCCTCGCTTCGTCCTTCCAAGCAGGAATATAAAAGATTTTCTTCTCATTAAGCACCTTCAGATCAGCTTGCAATAAGTTTACCAAATGCATCGGATCGTAAACTCTTAGGAGCTCTTGTTCATCCTCGTCTTCCATCACCGCCTCTGCTGTCTCACAATCCACATACCACCACTTTAGGTCTTTAAGCACATCCTTGGGCATTAGCTTCATCGGTACTTCTTTAAGGCACCGGATCGGTTTATACTTCATGACCATCCAAGGTTTTCCATCAGCTCTCAAACCTCTATCCTTGTCTTCAACAAGTTTTCCCTTCTGCGGTTTCAACAGCTCAAACTTCTTCTCTTTTATACTCTCTCTCCATACAATTTTCTCAATGACTCTAGCCATATTATCGTCATTTCGATTGATTAACCCCAATCTGGCTAAGTCTTTCACTTCACATTCCGGCAGTGTATTCAACGACTTAACATTCTTTTAAAATACTGAACGCCGTCATACCGTTTAATCACAAAGAGCTTCAACTGCTCATCATAGATCCAGCAAATAATCCCTTTCTTTGCTTCAGCATAGCCTTTAATATTGTAACTCTTCTTAAACATTGTAGGGACCGCTGGTTTCTTCGTTTTGACGAACCACTGAGCATAGCCTTCCTTCCACCTAGGCTGCTCTTCCCATTCAGTCTCATCGATTACTGTCTCATTACCCATATTTGCTCTCTCCACACCTGGAATGTCATGCTCTACATTCTCTTCTACTATTTCACCTTCTTCAACATCTTCTTCAATCACAATCTGAGCTCCAATCTTCTCAATCTCCTCAATAGGCAGCACATCATCATCAAACATCACATCATCATCTAGCATATCATCATCTAATTCTTTCAAAGCATCAATCACATCATCTTCATCATCAACCATCACCACCTCATCACCACCAACTGCACCTGCAGACTCCCCCTGAGCTGTGGAAGTCCCAAGAACTTGAGTAGTTCTTGGCAACTCACCACCTGCACCTTTCGATCATTTCTCTTCTTTGTCCTTAACTCATCGCCTCTACAGCTTGTCTCCCCCTGAGATGCCAAGAACTCCTTCATAGCATCTATAATTCGCCCATGTTCAACCAGGAGGGACGACTGTAGTTGATTTTCTGCTACAAGGCGTTGAATAGCCTGGGTCTGGATAAAGTTTATCCTCGATTACTCTGCCACGACCCGTTCAAGTGCAGCTATTCTCTCCGAGTCTGAGAGGGTTGCATCGAAATCGAACCTCATGTGAGATGTGTCTTGAGTATACTCAGCAGGGATCTCGAATGTAACCGGGACATCAGAAGCAGTTGTGGACGTAACCGCAGGTGGTATCGTGACCGACAACCCTGCAGTTGCAACGACTGTGGACTCTACAAATTGTGCAACCACCTCTGAAGGAGTAAGCGTTGGAGGTGGTAATGACACAATCTCCAGAGTCGTCATCTGTAGTGTGATGGATGGGATGCCGACAGCTGATGTAGCCACCACGGGAACTTCCGCGGCACTTAAACTTGTAACCTGTACAGATGTAGGAACAATCGACATACCTGACAGTGCGGATGGAGCGAAACGTACAACTCTTGAAGTCTCTCCAGCTCCCATACCTGCACCTGTCCTTTCCCGTCTTGAACGTCTAATCAACTTGTGAATATCCTCTTCTTCTTCTGCGATATCCAAATACGGTATGTTAAAAGACTAAAAAAGTTTAACATAGTCGAAAAACTCAGCAGGTCCGTTGCTTGGTTTTGGCGGTTGGTAACTTGTGATATCGGTGTTACACACCACCTCAACCTTGCTGGTCGATGTATTAAAGACACGTCTGTTGGGAGTCCCAACAACATAACCGACTAAGATTCCTTCATCGGCTACTTCACCAAATTTAGAATTTGTCTTTAAAATCGAACAAGGGGACCCGAATGGTTCAAGACCACTCAAGTTGGGCTTTCTCCCATGCATAAGCTCATAACACGTTTTACCAAGTCTTTTAACAGTTAAGACTCTATTCAGAACATAACAGGCTGTAGCAACAGCTTTAGCCCAAAACACCACAGGAAGCTTCGAATCAGCCAGCATTGTTCTGGCTCCTTCAATTAATGTTCTGTTCTTCCTTTCAGCCACTCCATTCTGTTGCGGTGTATACGGAGCGCTGTATTGGTGTTCAATCCCTTTTTGAAGGCAGAAGATCTCCATCTCAAAATTCTTGAACTCCGTTCCATTGTCACTCCTGATGAACTTAACCCTTTTATCCATAACGTTCTCAACTTTGGTAATCAAAATTTTCACCATCTGAGCCGTTTCGTCTTTTGATTTCAGGAAATATACCCATGAATATCGTGAGTAGTCATCAGTGATCACCAAGCAATAAGAAGTACCCCCTAGACTTTTTGCATTCACGGGACCGAAGAGATCCATGTGAAGCAACTCTAGAGTACTGACAATAGAATTGACCTTCTTGGTGTGATGGGATTTCTTGTTCTGCTTTCCCTTCTTGCACGCTATACATTTATCTTCAAAATTGAAATTCTTCAAGGGAACGCCCAGAACAAGTCCATTCTTGACAATGTTGTTCATCTTCCGAAGATGAATATGCCCCATTCTCCTATGCCACAATTCGGACTCCGATTCGCTCGCTTTTGTCATAAGGCATGATTCTTCCGTGGCCATTTCAGTCGACCTCATATCCATAATATATGTATTCCTTTCACGTGGAGCCTTCATCACAATCCACTCCTCTGGTATCTGAAAACCAGGTTGCAACACAATCGCCTCATTCTTTGTAAAATGAACGGTGTACTCCTTATCACAGATCTGCGACACACTCAGCAGATTGTGCTTCAATTCTTCTACAAAGTTAAATTTCTCCAATGTCATCTTTCAGTTCGACACCGTTCCCATTCCTGTAATCTTGCCACCACTTTCACCGGCAAAGCTCACTCTCCCTCCTTGAACAGGTTTCAAATCGTGTAACAAGTATTTGTTACCCGTCATGTGCCGGGAACAGCCGCTATCTACAACCCAAAGATTGTTGGCAGCCCTGTTCAACTGTTCCTGCACAATAAAGCAAAAGATTAGAATTTAGGGACCCAAGACCAATTGGTCTTGGATCTATACATCCCAAACTTTGGCTTTCCAAAGTTAGTATCTCGATAATTCCTGTAAGTCCTATTAGGATACCTCCTTGAAGATTGATTGTGAGGCCTTCCAAACCTTTGTGAATTGAAAGAATTATAGCTTGTGGTTTGGTTATTAGCAGTGTAAAACTGAGATTTGTTTATATGAAAACCTGAATTAGTCACATTTTTGAATTTTAAATGGTTTTCATTTTCAGCAGCATGATAATTACTATTAGGCTTATTCTCAGTTTTAGTAGGCCTTACACCTCTGAATCGCTGCTTCAGAGGGCAATCTGCAACTAGGTGCCCTAATTGATTACACCTAAAACAACACCTATGCTCAACTTTTTTATCAACCGGTGTTTTAGATGTCGAGGCTTTATTACCGCCCGTTCGTCTCACATATGGTGGGACGTACGGGTTGAGTGGAGTAATCTTTTTATTCGTCTTATCTTTCTCTCCACCATTGGGTAATACCACCTCCTCTTTTGCCTTACCAGACCCGGATGACTTATCCGAATCCGATGAGACTGGACTTGGATCAGAAATTTGAACACTTGAAACAGGCGAACTTGTTTCGCCTCCACTAACGTTTGGTTCTTTACAAGTTATTTTAACTGGTACTGTCTGAGCAACCTCAAAGTCAACAGATTTCTGAACACTAGGGTTATAAGTGTAATTGTGATTATAAGGTGGTGGAACCTCATGATAACCGATTCCTCCTCTCTTAGCAGAGGAACCTTGATCACTAACAAGGTGATCAAGAATAGCAGAGGAATTTCTGAACTGCTCTAGTTTTCTATTTAGTTCCACCACTTTTACCTGGTGATCAGCAATCTGTTTTTCTCTATCAGCAATTAGTTTGGTTTTTTCTTCCAAAACTTCATAGCTTAAATCAATCACTTCAATTTTTTCAGCAAGTTTTGTTTTTAGACTTTTAACATCTTTTTCACAAGCTTTTATTTTGACTTTATAGCTATTTTCTCTTGCTTTTGTAAAATGATGATCTTCTTTTAGGGTTTTAAATTCAGCATCCAACCTAACATACTGATCGGTTATAGTTGCTAATTGCTCAGACAAGTTTTCACATTTAGAACATGTAGGTTTAGAACATACCTCGGAGAGCTGGTCTTTAACATCTGCCATAAAAGCTTTTTCTTCTCCGGTAACCTTCTCACTTTCTTCAGTTTCAACCTTCGTCAAATTTGCCTGCTCAAAAGTTTCTTCAGAATGCAAGTTCCAGTTGTATTCTCCATCTCCTCTGGAAATCATTGCACTATAATCTTTAGAACCCCCACTTTGCTGTGTAGACCTGCCCTGACTTCGTTCCACACGCTCATTCCTGCATTCCTTTGCAAAGTGACCGTTTTGCTGACAATTGTAGCATCTCACCTTCGCCTTGTCAAACCCTGGCTTTCCACCGACAAACTTTCTTCCGGTCTTTCTCATAAACCGCTTCACTCTTCTTACAATCATGGCCATCTGCCTTTGCAGATCCATTTCCTCCAGATCATCAACATCAATCTGGTCATAGTCTTCATCCAACATAGCTGGATCAACAACCTTCCCTTGAATGTAGTTCTCATAGGAAGCAATAAAAGAAGCATAGAGACCAAACTGCTCTTCAGCAGACTTGACACTCATAGGCATCTTGGAGTAGTTGTTGCTGGGAATACTTGGAGAGCAACTACTCTTGCTTACCTGGGGTTGAGAACCACTCGATCCACCTGCTACATAGCAAACATCACCATTTGTGTTGACTGACACATGACCCTCATGTGATGAGTTTGCGCCCGACTCTCCCTTCGAGTAGTAGGCAGCAGATTCAGTCTTCGATCCTGAGCTAGTGTTGACTTTAGCTCCATACATACCTGGATCTTGAACCTGATCCATAGGTGTCTCCTTTCTGACCATGTTAAGCTCAAAGGTTCTGAGCTTGTTGACTGCCGTTTCTAGATCATATGTGGGAAAGTCTTTGTCTTCCCTCATCAGCACAGTGTACATCTCCCATTTTGGTGGGAGAGCATCTAGAAGCTTCTCAACTATTTCTTCTTCTCGGTAGGAAATTGAATAGTTGCTCAATTCAGTCATCAGATGGTAATATCGAGTGATAATATCATCTAAAGATTCATTCTTCAAATACTTGAAGACTGAGAACTGGGTTTTGAGCAATTTTATCTTTGAAGCACGGATTCCTACATTCCCTTCAAATCTGTTCTCAAGAGCTTCCCAAAGCTCTCTTGCTGACGTGTACTTTCTAAACGTATGAAGGATCTCTTGTGGAAGAGCCATAGTAATAGCAGCATGAGCCTTGCTCTCGGCCTCATACATCTTTTTCTCTTCTTCTTCCATTTTGCTATACTTTTTGATTTGATCACGACCTTCATACTCCATAACTGGTGGAATATAACCATCCTGAATGCATACCCACATCTTCGCATCCTGGTATTTGACGTATTGTATGAACCGATCCTTCCATGCGACGAAATCGGTTCCCTTCAGCAACCTTGGGGCCTTAGTAGCTGACCCTGCTTCAACTTCCATCTTCACTAACTCAGAGATGTTAATCGACGACATCTTTCCCGAAAAGTAAGAAACCCGAAAAAATCAAAAAATTTTCTGAAAAGTACTGTAGGCGAAGTTACGGATAACTTCGCTTAAGCCTTAACTTCGCCGCTGATTAACTTCGCTGAAGAACTTCGCAGATGATTAACTTCGCTTAAGGTAAGCGAACTTAGGAGGTAGGCGGAGTTGTAGAGAACTTCGCTGAGTTAGGCGAACTTGAGAAGGTAGGCGAAGTTGTGGATAACTTCGCTTAACCTTATATCTTCGCCGAAACCCTACGTATCCTGACGGCAACTTCGCCTGATGAACATGGACGTTTTTGCAGATCTGAAATCTGGATTTTACGAGGTTTTTGACGGTGCAAAGGCTTGAATACGATGGTAGGAGGTAAGATTGACTCAAAAACACAGAAAACACGTCCCGCGAATAGTCGAAACGGGACGAATTCTACACCCGCGTGAATATCCCGAACCACACAATCGAGCAAATGCTCTGATACCAATTGTAGGTTCCCTGGACGGATCGCACGAGATATCTCGGTCTACTCAGGTGCGGAATCCCTGCGTAGATCGTTACGAGTATAGAACACGAATCACACGAACACACTAAACGAACACACGTTATATATTATAACTCAAACACGTGATGTAATATCACTGTTACAGACTCTCGTCCTCACGTTACAATGAACTCGAACTACTGACACGAACTTAAACAACGATTTTCAACCAAGCCGTAACCTAGGACTATTTATACACGACAACTTCGCCTGGCATGTTCAGGCGAAGTTGTCCATAACTTCGCTTGACTAACAAGTTCGCCTGTTAAGCGAACTTGTCAGTAACTTCGCTTAAACATACAAAACATAATTAAACATTACAGACTCGATTACATACACTAGACTATGAACTACTGACATTATGCACCAACACACCAACTATTCGTAGTTGACCCGTTTTCCCACATGCTTTTCAGGTACAACTAAGATGAAGTGAATGCTTATGTGCTAAGTGCTTGATGTGTGTAAGATTTGCGTGCGGGATGTTAGGATACATTATAATAAATAGAATTATGTATCGTAGTGTGTGATGTGTGTATCACCTAGACGGTATTGGAATACAAGATAATGTAATTTGAAGTATATTAATGCATTCAGTTTTCTTTATAAACAATGTGGTTGATATCAGAGGTGTCTGTTGCATCCCGTTACGTTTCCGCTGCGGTTACGGGGTGTTACAATTATCGCTTTGAAGGCGAAGTTATCGCTTTGAAGGCGAAGTTGCCCAGTTGCAGGCGAAGTTGCCCAGTTGCAGGCGAAGTTGCCCAGATCAGCCACGGCTTTGATTTCTGTCCAGCATTTTGGGCGATTTTAACACCCTTGTTATGGTTCGACATCACCCACTACGTTTTCCAACCATTTTCGGTCGTATATACGTTATAAAGCTCGGATCTTTAAACTTCAAAGATCAAGAATCATACCTTTTTGAGCTTGTTTGGATCTCGTTTATTTGTTATCACAACTAATCGCTCTCTCTCTCTCTCGGATCTGCCCGGTTCTTCCCTCGGCCGGCGGCGAAGTTGTGTGGTGTGTGTGTGTTTTGGAGTGTGTTAGAAAAGTGATAGAATGAAAGATATTTTTGGGTTTTGGGGGTATTTATATCCCTTAAATCCCATGGACCTAAGGGCCATTCTCATTTAACCCATCTCAATTAATCCAAGTCCATGATCCGCTCCTTACCCGATATTAATTAATTACGCGAAATCACTAAACATAACTTCCTTTATTCAACATTATAAATTTTAGGATGTTACAACTTAGCTGATGCATCAAGTTTCCTTTACTGTGAGTGAGTATGCACAAGTCCATCTGTCGGCTTACATACATTGTATCCCCTGGGGTCCGTTTCTTAATGGTAATGAGACGCGCGCAAGGGAGGAACAGATGTATGACTAACAGCGGATTTTGATCAAGTCAGTAATTTTGATTGTACGAAGTACAGTATTGATCAAGTTTTGATGACTTTGGGTTTGCTCTAAAAGCGAGTGAAATATTCATGCTTATGAATACCCAGATGATTAAGCTGCATAAAGACTCACAGTGTCCAGAATCCTAACACTTGTTATTTGCTTTATTATATTTTTGGTGATCAACAACTATAAGGCCTGAGTATGACCGGTTATTACATTTCTGTCATCCCATCGAAATTTTTGCTACAGACTAACACCTCTTTCAATTTGGCTTTTCTTTATGTTTATATCACGTACTTTACTCTAACAACTTGTTTAAGATCTATCAATGCACCAATTATTAAGCACTCAGTCTTTTAAGCTTATTTCTTGCTAGATTTGGGGTCAAACAATCAATGTACTATCATTTTCTCTTTTTGCTTCAAATAACTCAAAAAAAAAATTTAATCGCCCCAGTTACTTTCAGTCTATAGATTAATTGCTATCCTATCAATCTACAAGTAAATAACATGACCAAAACATGCAAGCATGCTCCACATACTTAAATAACCGACATAGTTTTCAGCGAGAAAATAAACTAAAAAGCATAACGAACGCCCCAAATACTTTCCATTGTTAGGTAAATGGCTATCCCAAATATTTACAAGAAATTATCAGGACCAAACATATACAAGTATATGTCTTTTAAATAGAAGTAATTGACATATTTTTCAGCGAACGTAAGCAAAAATCTTTTTTGTTTTTTTTCTCTTTACATACTTAAAAACACAATCTTTTTGTCTTTTTCGGATTTTTCTATACAAACGAGAAATTCATAATCTTTTTGAATTTTCAAAATTTCTTATAAATAAAGACTAAAAGTTTCACAATCTTTTTAATTTTTTTTTTTAATTTTTAAGATGTTTTTGGATTTTCATTTTTAAATATGAAAAACTAAAGACATGAAATCACACTATTTTTTTATTTTTAAATTTTCAATGTTTTTGGATTTTATCTATACAAACGAAAAGCACAATATTTTTGTATTTTCTATTTTCACCCCCTAAAGCCAAAATCAAAATAAAATTTAAAGAAAAATAAACTTGACAATAAAGATAGTTAACCTAGTTTTAGGATATCAGCAAGGGTCTTTCAGCCATTTAAACCAAGAAAAAATTGTAAGCGTGTTTTATCAAATGCCTTGGTATATAAGTCAGCTCGATTAATTTCTCAAGGTTAATCCGATACACAGATCTAAGATCTTATATATATATATATATATATATATATATATATATATATATATATATATATATATATATATATATATATATAATTAACCTTAATGCGCATCTAGTTCATAATTACGCTTGATAGTATGTTATACGTTATATTAGTATGAAGCCTGAGAGAGTATTTGGGCAGAGGTTACTGTTAACTCCAAAAACTTATAGTAAACAGTGGCCGAACACACTATATATAGAAGATGAGTCTATTTCGTTACACATTTCGTAACAAACTAGCCACTCACTTCGTCACATATATTAAATAAAATAAACTTAATGAATCACCCCCTGATTCGTTAAACATCCTTAACGAATCAGGAGGGAACTTAACTTAAGTCTAGTTCGTTAAACATCCTTAACGAACTAGAAGCTAATCTTCACGAATTACAATAATAACTTAATACTTTATTACATAAATATAACGACAAATACATTAAATACAAAGACTCAAGACAAAAAACCGTATATAACAACCGTAGAGCATCCTTCATTTAGACATACTGTCGAAAGCCCCTACTACTTCTTCTTATTCGAAAGAAGATCTTTTAAGAATTCGGCATATTTAGGCATATGCTGGAGTGCCTCGACAAGAGGAAGATTGATTTTTAGCTGTTTAAACATGTCCAAGAAATGTCCATATTCTTGCGCATAATTCTGCCGCAGATGACGAGCAAGATACGGAACTCGAGTAAGATCAACTTCGGAACTCTTCTTATCTTCAATCTTTTTCTCAACAAGTTTCTCTGTGGGAGACTCACCGTTTGATGCGGTACTTGCTGGGACTCGCCTATCGTGCGCCCTCAAAGGAGTCTCCATCTCTATCTCCTCGTCCACCGGCTCCTCCTCATCTGCCAGCGGCTGCTCTCTATCGCCTCCTCTGCCGCTACGGGTGGTCATTGCCTTCAATTGTGCCTTAGGGTTAAGCTTGGTGCTTCCCTGAAATGCCCCAACCTGTTTATTAGGTAGCATCTGCTTCATCATCTCATCAACCTTTCGAGACATCTCTAAAAATAACGAATGTTGGTTCTTCAATAGGGTGTCGTGTTCAGCCAGTCTCTGCTGTGTGTTATTATCTCTATCAATAAGGTGAGAAAGCATTGTAGATTGATTAGTTGGAAGCTCCTTAAGATCCGGATCCATACCGCTACTCCTTCTCGAAATCGAACTCACTACTGCCTATGGGTCACTAACTTGAACCTGCTCCTGCCTCTGCTAAAAACCCTGAGCATTACCTCATGACCTCCAACCATAGTTGGAGTTATTTCTCCATCCTGAGTTTCCATAGGCATTCGCTCCTCGATTCTTATTACCCAAGTAGTCCACCTTCTCCTGTTGATCGACCAGACAATCAACTGTATCGTGCACTACGCGACGGATTTCGCATTTTTGAGCGATCTTCTTCAACTCTCGGATAACCTTATGCATTGCCTCTAAGGCAGCTGCGATGCTAGTATCATTCGAGACCTAATAAATGCCTCGAGCGGAATAGGTGGTGGTTTTAGAAGTACCTCGGAAAGACGTCTCCTGCAGCTCAGCTAGGGCGAAACTCTCAAACAACGACTCACACTCATCTATATCCAGCTTTTCTAACATGTTTCCTCCCGCTGACATATTGAATCTCTTCTGCATCTCAAAGGTCAGCCTGTTATAGAATTTCTTGACTACAGCCCATTCGAGTAGACCATGCTGGGGGGCATCTACTAAGCAAATTATGGAACCTTTCCCAAGCCAAAGAGTATGGCTCGTTAAGGTCCATGCGGAAGGAATAGATCTAATCACGAAGTCAAGAGGCTTTAGATGGCGGAAATTATTTCTTAAGGAATTCAGCTTGAAGATTATCCCATATAGTGATGGACCCAGGGGAAGGTTTTCCAGCCCAATGAAGCGCGATCCTCCAGAGAAAATGGAAAAAGATGAAGGTAGATAGAAGCACGAATGACGTTGGCAATATTTAAAGTGTCACAAATACGAGTGAATTTGTTCATATGGCCAGGCATGTCCTCGTCTTCAAGTCCGTGAAATGGGGCAGAATTAGTAATCGAATTCACGACGTTGGTCGGAATCTGCCAGTTATTGGCATCAGGCATTGTCGGACGTGTGATAGCAGACCGTCTCCCCATAACTCCCACGTTCTCTCTCAAGTGAACCGTAAGCCTAAGGGGGTTAGCGTCTCCCATATCTAAACAGGAAACAGAAACGTGTACCTTGCTTTCGCGTAGGGCACGTGCAATATCTCGAAACTCCCTAAGGCGCTCATGAAAATCTCTCTCAGGTTCGTCAGAATCTGTGAACTCTGGTGGTCCTAGTGAACGTGAACATCGCATACGCTGAAAAACAAGTAAAATAATGAGGACCCAAGCTTATCCCTAAAGTACACACGTTACAATAGGCACAGATATCAATAAAGAGCAATTAAATAATAATAAAATAAAAATAATTAATTAACTAAAAGTAAAACTAAAAACAAATAAAAGAAAATAGAAGCTATTTCGCTATTACCAAGTGTCCCCGGCAACGGCGCCAAAAACTTGATGTGCGTAAACTGGTATATCAAATTTTAGCAAATAATGACCAAGCACGACGAGTAATAAAAACCAAGAATACCCTAAACCAAACCACTAGAAACAGGCAAGTGAACCTATCGGCTGTAGATAGCTATGGGAAGGCCGGGAATATCGAAACCTAGAGACACTTATTAAATTAACGAAACTATATCTAAAAGCTAATTTAAAGTAATAGTTCAGAAAATATATATTTTTGGATTTTTATATATTTTATTTTAAAAACTAATAACTAATTAAACTAATTACTTAATTAAATTAAAGTAAACTAGAAAATATGAATAAGACTTTAGTAAATTCAAATGAGAGCAAGAGTTACCTCGGCAAGGAATCCAAATTTTGACGTATCTAAAGGTATGAAGCTCTAAGAAACCTAATGGATCTCTAATCACTCTCAAGGTGTCACCTAAGAGGAAATCCCAGAGATCATGTGAAAACACCGGCTTATTTGTTCACCTGTCAGTTCACCAACTATGATTAATTACCCTAGAAAACAGCTAACATGTCGGTTTCACTATCTCAATGCACCTAAGTACATGGGGTGGACTATAAACAGTCTAGAGGATACGCGTAAACAGTGAAATTAAGGCACAAATAGGCAAACCACTTGTCAGATAATTTAACCTAAAACCCTAACAACGCAGACAAACCCAACAACTTATCACCAGTCGGATATTTAAGCTAGTAAGAATATAAACTTCTAATAATATGCCAAAAATCAGTTTCATTTTCTACGGTGAATGAGCTCAATAAACCATAAATAAGTTGCAAACACGAAGTAAACAACCCTAACATGCATCCTATAATCGAAAGACTTTCAATCAAGTAACATGTGAAACATTCATTCAAACACAAATCAAAACTAAATACGCATGAGACACATCCAATAAAACTAATCAAAACTTTTAGTTAATCAAAATCCCATAAACAAAACCCGAAACCTACAACTCCAAAGCAATCAATAAAACATCATCACAAGCCTAGACAACTAAAAGTGTTTAGCCAATAATCATGTTCAAAACAGCCAACAAATAATTATATTCAATAATTGAGTTCATAACGAAAAATAATAATAGAATCTAACGGAATAATAATGAAGATTGGTTGAGTAGATGTGAACCTAAAGCCTTTACTTGAATTAACTTGCGCTCCTTTCTTTCTCTTTTCTTCTATCTCCCACGAACAGTAACAGATAGAAATAATAATAATACGTTTTTTTGTTGTTGTCTTGCTCTCGTAGGGTATATAATAATAATAATAATAATAATAATAATAATAATAATGTGTTGCTGCGACTGTTGTAGGGATGTTCTGCCTTGTGTCTTCCAATAAAAAACCAAAACCGACTTCTCCTTACTTATGGGCTGAAGTGGTTGATTTAATTATTAGCCTAGTCAATATTGTCTTTTAGCCCATTAGCTTGTGGGATTTAGTCGGTCCAAATCTGAACATCACATTTAATTATATTGAAAAGAATGTCTTTTAATTGAGTCCATACCTTAAACACATTCACATGGCCTATTCTATTTATTTCGATACATTCTTCAAAATAACAAGTAACACAATTCAGCTTATTTTGACATATTTGCGTGATTAACATCTTTGTATCTCTTTTCATTATGAGTTGATGCAATCCAAAGTAAACGCACGTTATTATTTTACTTTCATTTCTTTCTAGCTTGTTCATTTATTTTAGCTCATTGACACTTGAAAACTTTTAATATTTGAATATGAATCAAACAGAAATATATTCAATAAAAGTTGTTGAAGTTGGGATTGTTGTTGTTGTTGAAGTTGTTGTTTCTATTCTGATTCTGCTAATAATTACGTTGATATTGCATTTGGTTTCTAAGCTATTGATTTTGAAACTGATTGGCTTGAAAGTTTCTGGGCTGGTTACACTCTCTAGCAAAATGTCCAGGCTGTTGGCAGTTGTAACAAATAGACTTTGACTTGTCAAATCCAATCTTTTCATTTGGTCCAGAGACCAAGGATCTACCAGTCCTATTGAATAGCCTCTTACTTCTCAGTGCTAACATTGCAGCTTGCCACTTTAAATCCATATCCTCAAGGTCATCAGCATCTATTTGCTCCAAGTCATCTTGGATGACACTTGTGTGGATTAGGTTTTTAGTCACAAATGCATTATATGACTCAGTGAACATTAAGAATAGTGCTTGGGTGTCATTAGCTTGACCAATGTTTCCACCATGGTGTGGCACATGTCCACCTGCCATTGAGGCAGTGTAAGTTTCTTTAATGAGTTGGACATTGAACCTTTTCTGATTTCCATGACTTGAGCTACCTCCAACAAATGACCTAGGTGTGTCATTAACATGTTCAATTGGTTCCTCAATGATGGGAATTTGCTGTTGGTTCTTGGTAGACAAGTTTCCCATGGGTGCAGTCAATGCATTAAAAACATTTAAACAGGGCTTTTCTTCTTTGATCATCTCATTTTCAATCATTTCAATTTCTGCAGCCTGAAGGAAGCACGCTACATCATCCACTTTCAAATCATTGAAATTGGGCTTTTGGAGGATGAATTTGCAGGCAGTGTACCATTCCATAGGCATTGAGTTAAGCAGCTTGGTATTCAGATCAAAATCAGTCATGACATAATCAGTTGTTTGAAGGTCATTCACAATTGCCAAGAATCTCTCAAGGATGGACTTCAACCTTTCTCCATCTTTGTACTTAAACCTCTCAAGCTGTTGCTTGAGCCTTTGCTTCTTTATGTTCTTGAGCTCAGTGTTACCTTCAAACATTTCAAGAATTGCATTATACATTGCCTTTGCAGTGGCATGATGTGCAACCTTGGTAAGTATTTCCCAAGACAGTCCTAGTTTTATCATTGCTAAGGCCATGTCATCCGCTTTCCGCAACCTATCTCTTACAGCACCATTAGCTGCACCATCTTTGGCTCGTGGTCCATTTTTGATTGATGCCCACATGTCTAAATCGTTGTAGCAAACAGCCACTTCAAATAGAACTTTCCATTTGGTGAAGTTTTCCTATCCAAAAAGTCTAGGTATTTTGTTAGTAGACACTTCTTATTCTTCAAGACCAGCCATTTTAATGGTTTGAAAAACAGAAACAGAGTAAAAGTCAAGTTTTAAGTTGAAAATAATCAGATCTGATTATCAAATCCTCAGATCTGATGACTCTGGTCCGATTGGAACAAGAAATGATAATAAAGATGTAAAATTTAACTAAAATAAGGAAAAGAAAACACCGGATGGTTGTAGATCTGGACGGAAAAAAGATACAGAGCAGCTGACGTCACTCTCCAATGGAACAATGCTTTGCTTACGTCATTGTTCTTCTTCAGATCTTCAATCAGCAACAAATCTTCCAAAATCAACAATCAACAAGCTCTGATACCACTTGTCGGTCCCGAATAATCACTCCATAATCAATAACAATGTCATAACCCACACATATTGTGTCGACAAGAAGGTTAATGACGGATTGCTAAATAAGGAAAGATTCTTGTTTGTTAACGGCGGAATCAGAAACAAACAAGTTTTGTTGCTAATAGGTTAATAATGGTAACAGACACGAACAATAAATCAAAAGATTTCCATTTATATAAATCAATTCATACAAATGATAATCTATTAGGGTTTCTTGTCGGAATGTATAATCAATGAAACCTAGGACAGCCGTCACACTCATAAAGGAATATTTGATCTTATCTGAAAAGTGTAAAGGCAAATCCGTATTCCGTCTTGTCACCGTCTCAGGAGGCGTGCCCTTAATTATTCCTTATATAGGTCTGACACCTCCTGACAACTGTCATTCCTTCTAGAAACCCTAATGAATAAAACATATTCAAAACTATACTAAATGTAAAACAAGTCTTCCGAGTAGGCCTTGTAGCAGTAAACTTCTCCGAGTAGACTTTGTGCTCTGCCTTCCTTTAGACTTGTTAACCTTGAAGTGTGCTCGGGTATAGTTCTCCGGGTAGACTTCACTTAAAGAGTATTTCACTAAGGAAACTACTCACCGGGTAGACTTCAATCATCTTGACTTTATCAGACTTTGCCCGACAAGATCCTACTACCATAATGTTCTTCAAGAATCCCTCCAACTCGTTTGTTAGATAACTTATTAAGCAACCATAGTGTGCTTGGTACACTGTAGCTTGCTCTGAGTTGAACCTTGCTCTGAAAGTGTTCTTGGATAAAAATTTCAACAAGCTTGCCCGGATTCCACATTATTAATTAAACCTTGCTCGGTAAGAACAACTTTGCTAGATGTAGTGAACCCTACACGGATTATCACTAAAGAAAACTTCAAGAAGGTAACCCTGCCCGATAGGCAAAATATCATGCTCGGCTAAGTAAAACCCTGCTCGGATGTCTCAGGTGTGCCCGGTTCCATACTTAGAGAATTCGGAGGAGGTTGAGAAGATTCCAATCTTCCTTATGATCATTTTAGGTCAAATCTTGACTCAACAGATAGCACGATACATACCAGACTCAAAATATACCCACTTTTAGCCCAACGCGATTGGAAGTGGGGGGCGTCACCCCGATAGATCTACCAATATTTTTGTGCCACTTTCTAGGGTTAACCGTTATTTAGCCAACTAGACTCATCCTGGGTTTGACACGGTTTGTAAAATAAAATGCCTTATAATATCAATAAAATCCATATGTAATAAAGAATATGATTCCCCCCAAAACACAATAAAATATCGATTTTAAAACAATTCCAGTTAAAAATCGAGGGGGTTCGAAAGAGAAACTCACGATTTTGTAGCTTTTCATTTCCAAAAATCACGTGTCCTATATTAGTACACGTTTTGTTAATAAAAACTTGAATTTAATTTTTATGCAAAACTCTTTTTAGTTTATTAGTCATATTCTAGTATTCACATAAACACATAAGCACATAAGCACATAAGCGAGTACACATAGTTTGGTTTTCGGTTAACTATTATTTAATTAATTAAATTAATTAATAAACAATTTAAATATAATAACATATTTTAAGTTTCAGTTACTGGAAATTTTTAAGAAAATATTAATCTTCTATTTTTCACAAAACTTGTCGGTTTCGTCGGTTTTGTCGGTTTTATGCTTAAAATGAATTGTTTTCGGTTTTTCGTTTAAAATGTAACTTATAAATCATGGAAAATACGTGTTACATATATATTAATAAAGTTTTACAATTTAACTTGTGAATATATATTATTTTCATTTTTGTTAATATTTTCTTAAAATAGCAACTTTTTAACGTTTTCGTGTCGGTTGTCGCGACACGAACCGTTTAGGACTAAGTTTTATCATCTTTTCCTTTTCTCATGTATTAACTTATGTTATACATGAGTATTTTACCACTTTAGGGGCTGTTCTAAAATAGCCCCTAATAGTCTTGTCGGTTTCGTTTAAAAGCCGATTTTTCGACCGTTCACATTACCGACAAGTCAATGAAATTGCACAAGTCTAGACTAATTATCCTATGAACTAAACACACATATAATAACACATAATTCACCATAAATTGAATTTTTGACCATATGTGTTCATAAGATACGTTTAATCGAGTTTTAGGTTTCTAGTTCGTATTTTAGATTTCCTTAACAATGTTACTAGTTAAGCTCGTTATTTTTATATATACAATTATTATTAACTATTTTTAAAAGTCCAGATCTTTAACCTATTTTCTAAGTTCCTAATCATCCCAAAATATAACTTTTAAGAATAGGTTCTTATTCTATTTTAGAATAATCTTATTTTTCATGATCCAAGTCTTGTATTTTTCAACAATATCATGTTTTAGCTTTTAGATGTTTCTATTCTTTTATATCTATCATTTTTACATCATTCCTACCTTTACCAGTCTTTATCAATCATTCAATTTTACAAGATCTTGGGTTTTATAAGTATTGTTCTAACAAAGTTTCCTTTTATGGTAACATTTAATATTTGTTAATTCTAATTGTTTAATTTTTCCACTTTGATTAAGTACAATTTCATCTTTAATTCATTCAATTAGTTTGATATGATTTCATGCATCCTAAGTGTTCTATTTCCATTTTACAATTTCAATTTTACCATTCAACAAAGACTCTACCTTTAGTAAATTGTTGTATATTTTAACAATGTGTAGACTAATCCAAGTTTCTAATCATACTTTTTGATTCAATAATCCCTTCCAAAAAATCTTAATTAATTCAAAACTAAAAATCCCCAATTTAACAATTATGAACCTATTCTTTAAAGATCTTTCAAACAAACTCTAGAATCAACCCAAACATTATTCTAATAACAAACTCTAGAATCAAGCTCTTTCAAATATTCAAGAATTAAACAACACTTGACATCCATTCTAACAAGCTATGTGGGATCTTTAGGATGTATGTGTGCATGTGTAATGAGTTTGATTCTCTCATTTACACACACACAAACCCACGACACATACACACAAACATACTTATTCACTTTTTCAAACATCCAATCAATAAATCAACTCAAGAACATCAAACCTTGTATATCCATAACCAATACTTAATTAATCATAAAATATTACTTACTTGTTTTCTTGAGATTTTGAAAGATGAAAATGTTGTTTATGTGTTAGTCATGTATTGTGCTTCCTTCCAAATAGCCTCTTAATAGCTTAATCCTTCCTTGTTCTAGATTTAAATCCCCATGTTCTTGATTATGTGTATGTGTGTGTTTATTGTTAATTTGAATTTGATTTGGGTATATTGGGAGGGGGTTTGGCCATGGCTTATAAGGGAGAGCGAGAGGGAAGGGTTAGGGTGTTGTGTTGGATGTAGAATGGTTGGGTGGATGGGTTAGATGGTTTACAACACACTAGATTCTAGAAGATGGTAATGATTGTTATAGGAAGTTGGATGATGATGATTGGAACAAGTGTAAGGGTAGGGTGTTGAGTTGCCCAAGGGGTGGGAGGGAGCCGGCCTAGGGGGTGGGGGGTGTCTATGAGGGGTTTTGTTAAATAACTAGGTGATTCCGGTTATTCGTTTAACGTGTTATGTGATTTAAATATCCAAACGAATTCCATTTTTAATATTTTTTGTTAGACTTTGAACGAAATAAAATTCCTATCAATATGGACCATAAAAACCATTTTCTTGGAAATAGTTCATGGGGGGGCGTTTTCGGGTCCTGTACTGGCTCGTGTTCGCTTATTTTCCAATTTTTGTGATTTGAGCCTTCCTAAATTATATTTTTGTGTTATCTCACATGTTTTCATAAATATTTTGAATTTTTGATATTTTTCAATCAATCTAATGATTTATTTACTTTCTGGCTTGCTGCCCGAGGTTTTTGCACGTTTTTCTCGTTTCGTGCCAAAATTTGGACTTTTTGTTGACTTTACAAGATATATAACTTTAATAAAGAGAGATTTTATTAATAAGATAATATTAGGATGGTAAACGTGATTACATTAACGAAAATTTTTGACAGATGTTACACGTGGGACATGTCATCAACTAGACATTTCCTCAAGTGAGAGATGTGAAAGGTAAAGTGAATTTCTTCTAGCTTTTCCGGTAGATCTAGCTTATAGGCCACTTCACCCACACGACTTATGATCATAAAAGGTCCAATGTACCTTGGACTCAACTTTCCCATCTTTCTAAAACAAGTAATTCCCTTCCAAGGCGAGACTTAAAGTATCACACTATCACCAACATTGAACTCAATTGGTCTTCGTCGATTATCGGCATATGACTTCTATCGGTCTTGGGCAGCTTTCATTCTTTCCTTGATCTGATCAAACCTCATAGAGGTTTCTTGCACAAATTCCAAACCTCCAATCTCTTTATGACCAATTACACCCCAAAAAACAGGATTTCTAAAACGCCTATTGTATAGCATTTCAAACAGCGGCATGCCAATACTTGAATGGTAGATATTGTTGTAAAAGAATTCTGCCATATGCAAATGACATCCAAACTTCCTCCAAAGTTTAAAACATAAGCACGTAGCATATCCTAAAGGGTTTGGATAGTCCTTTTAGACTGCCAATTTGCTTGAGGATGATACGCCGTACTGATGTTCAGTCTAGTTCCCATGGGTTCATGGAACTTCTTCCAGAATCTTGAAGTAAAGCGAGTATCTCTATCAGATACGATCGATAACGGCCCTCCATGTTTTGGCACAACCTCTTTTATGAACACATTTGCTAACATTTCTAACGAGATAGCTTCTGGTATATGCAGAAAGTGAGCACTCTTCGTCAAACGGTCCACTATCACCCAAATGGTTTTATGATGTTTAGCTGTATGCGGTAGCTTAGTTATGAAATCCATGGTGATGTGTTCTCATTTCCATTCTGGTATCTCTAATGACTGCAACTTTCCATACGGTTTCTAGTGTTCTACTTTGACTTGCAAGCAAGTTAAGCACTTGCTGACGTAATCTACTACATCGTTCTTCATACTCGGCCACCAGTAGTATCTCTTCAGTCCTGATACATCTTGGTGGATTCCAGATGAATTGGATATCTCGACTTGTAAGCTTCATCTAAGATTCGACCTCTAAGATTTCCATGTCGTGGAATCCACATACGGTCAAAGCTAGTCTTCACACCATAGTGTTATCCATCAGCACGTCTTGATGTCCGAAGATTCTTTCTTTCTTCATTAATCCTTCATCTATAAGCACCTCTGATTGTGCCTTGATTATCTCTCCGAAGATATCTGAGTTAATGAATAAGACATCATTGTTGCAATTACTTCTTCATTCTAAGGACTTAGCACGTCAGCGACCATATTAGCCTTACTAGGATGGTACTTGATATCACAATCATAGTCCTTTATCAACTCTAACCAACTTCTCTGCCACATGTACAACTCTTTCTGCTCGAAAAAGTACTTTAAATTCTTATGATCTGTATAAATAGTACACTTAGTACCTTATAAGTAGTATCCCAAATCTTGAGAGCATGCACTACTACCTCTAGCTCTATGTCATGTGTCGGGTAGGTACTCTCATGGACTTTTAACTGTCTGTACGCATAAGCTATCACTTTTCCTCGTTGCATTAACACGTGACCTAACCATGATGCTAATCATCAGTACAAACAACAAAATCCTCGTCAACATCGGATAGGGCGAGGATTGGAGCTTGTGAGAGTCTTTTCATCAATTCCTCAAAATCCTTCTCCTGTTACTTACCCCAATTGAATACTACAGTTTTTTAGTTCATACCGGTCAACAGTGCGGCTATCTTGGAGAAGCCTTGAATGAATCTCCTATAATAGCTGGCCAATTCTAAGAAGTTGTGTATAAAATTCGGGTTTTGCGTGGTCTTCAAATTCATTACCACCTCAATCTTAGTTGGGTCCACAATAATCCCTTCAGGATTGATCAAGTAACCTAGAAACTGTAATTCACGCAACCAAAATGCGCGTTTTGAAATCTTAGCATACAACTTCTCTTCCTTCAAAACCTCCAATACTTCTCTTAGATTTTCAGCATGATCAGACTCTCTCTTTGAGCAATATATGGTCAATGAAAATGATAACTAACTTGTCTAACATTGGTCGCATACCAAATTCATCATATCCATAAATGTTGTGGGAGCATTCGTTAGACCAGCAGTCATCACGAGGACCTCGTAGTGTCCATACCGTGTCTGAAACGCAATCTTAGGGGTGTCTGCCTCTTTCATATTTAGCTTATGGTAGCCTGATCTAAGGTCTATTCATGAGAACCAACTGGCACCTTGTAGTTGATCAAACAAATCATCTATCCGTGGCAACAGATATTTGTTCTTCAACATAAGCTTATTTAGCTCACGATAGTCTATACACATCCTCATGTTTCCATCTTTCTTTCTAACAAATAACACTAGTGCACCCCACGGGGAAACATTCGGCCTTATGAAGCTCCTATCGAGGAGTTCTTGTAGTTGGGACATCAATTCTTTCATCTTGGATGGTGCTAGATGGTTGGGTGCTTTCGCGACAGGATGTGCTCCTAGAACTATGTCTATCTGAAATTCTACCTCTCGATCCAATGGCAACCCTGGAAGGTCCTCAGGGAAAACTTCTAGATAGTCGTGTACAACAGGAACATCTTTCACTTCTTTCGTCTCGGCCGTTGCTTTGACAACATACGTCAGGTAGGCACTACACCCTCGCCTTAACAAACCTTCGGCTTTTATCATCGAAATGACATTAAGCCCATAACTTTCTTTATCATCGTAAGCCGTCACAGTACTAACATTATACAGAAGTCATGATTTGTGTTCATTATATATATCAAAAACCATAAGAAGCCATGATTTGTGTTCATTATATATATCAAAAACCAGGGTAGTCCTTCCATTATACAGGATTTTATAGTAGTGATTTTTGGTAGTTCCCTTGTTCTCTTAGAACCTGATAACTTTTAGGAAGCTTGAGTTGACTGTTGTGTAGCTTGAGTTGACTTTTAGGAAACTTGAGTTGACTTATCAGAATCTTTAGTTGACCTCCCCTTTGGCCTTCCCCTTGACCTTTTAACACCACCACCATCATCAATGGTTTTGCCATTGGCCTTATCATGGCATTTTCTTATGTTGTGCAATTTTGACTTGCAACAGCTACACTTCATCTGAACTCCAAGTTTTGTCAACTTTCCTGGCCTCTTGGGATCTTCATGTGGATCTTATTTTCTGTTTTTCTTTGGTCGTCCCGGCATAGCTTTGACTGGAGGTGGGTCAAGGTGGTAATATATAATTGGCCAATACTTTTCACTAGGCAAAGGTGGAATTGTGAATTGGTAAAACTTCATGTATTGTTCCTTAAGGAAACTTTCATAAATAAACCCCTCAGAATTCCTTTTAATAAAACCTGCCATTGCACATACATGCTTACATGGTATACCAAATAATTCCCACCTTTTCAAGTACATGTTTTGTTACCTATATCAATTGAAACATCATCCCAATCACTAACTTGAAACACAGTAGGGGATGATGGGAATATTTACATATATGGGCCCAACGTTTCTCTTTGTCAAGCTTCTTTTGCACCCTAAGACACACAATAACATCTTTTTGTAACATTTCAGTGTACCTTGTAGTTAGCATACCTCCTAGAAAGGTCTTAATGAAACACCCATCTAGGCATAACACCTTCCTACAACCTGCTAGGAATCCCTTCTTCAAACCATCAAAACACACAATCAACCTGAAAAATAAACTTTAATGATCAAGATGAACTTAATAAACTCTAATCAAAATGAAATTGTACTTGAAAAAAGTCTCCAATGATGAAGATGCTTCTGAATCCTCCCTAAGGAACCCTAGTGGGGCAGTTAGGAGTTCAACTATTGAACTTGGGTTTGCATTCTTTAAAGCTGCTATATATGATCCTAGTTTGCTATAATGGTCCCTCATTGACCCACGAAGCTTCTTATAAGAACTCCTTTTAGCATTACAAGCCATCCATTTATTAATGATCACCTTATACTTTTCTCTAACAGTTGTTTGAATGTCTGCAGACTGCAGCAGGCCAATTAGATTTTGATTTGAACATTGGCAAAAACTCATTAGCAATGAAGGTAGATATCAATTGCCTATAACTTATCATGTTCCTTTGGCAGTTGTGCTTGCCTTTTACTCCTTTAACAATATACCAACTTTTGCCCTTATGAAATGAACCATACAAACTAAATGGACACCCTTCCACACACTTGATACCTAATCTCCCACCTCTATTCTTGTTACCGTCACTAATGAATAGATTTCTACCATTTGTCACAGCATATTTCCTAACATCATATTTAAAAGCATCCCTAGTAGGGAACCTTATACCAACAACCCACTTGAAATTTTCCCACTCAGTTTGGTTACCTACAACCCACTTGGAACATCTTGTTTGTACTTGTTCCATCTGATGTTATCATCTTCACTCTCTCCAGGTGTTAGTACACAGTTTTGCGTCTCGAATATTTGTAATTATAATTTTTTATTTATCGTTTATTAATGTAAAAGTTATTTATATTATATTAAGCTAGTTCGTTAGTGGAACAGTCTAGTTCGTTAAGGATGTTTAATGAACTAGACATTAAGTTAAGTTTCCTCCTGATTCGTTAAGGATGTTTAAGGAATCAGGAGGCGGTTCGTTATTATTTGTTAATTAATGTAATGTAACGAAGCAGGAGTCTAGTTCGTTACGGAATGTGTAACGAACTAGACTTGTCTTCTATATATAGTGGGTTCGTCCACTATTTAATTTAAGCTTTGAGTTTATGTATTGAACCCTTGCCCAATTGTTCTCTCATTCAAAGCTTCACCTAACTAACCTATTCCATAATATATCCACACATATATACAACTAATACTAATATATACACATAGCATATAATCGTTAAGAGTAACAATGAACTAGATCCGTTTATAGTTTATTAAGCTTTAGATCTGAGATCTGTAGGCTTTCACACCAGGTGAGTTAACATCACCATCTGAATCCTCATAGTTGTTGTATGTATCTAAATATGAGGGCCCTGCATCACCAGATTCTTTCAAACCTTCCTCAACCAATTTACCAGTTTCTTTCAAGCATTCCTCAAGCACCTTATTTTGGGTTGCAACAACCTCTTCATGTACTTGTTTTCTTGCAACAATTGAGTATCTCAGATCTTCATCATCAGATTCATCATCATCCAAATTTACATTGAAAGACTCATCATCAGAATCATCACAGTCTTCATCTAACTCATCTGAACTACTATCACTTGGTGGTGAAGTGTTGATGACTGGTGGTATCTCAATTGGTGGTGAAGTATTGATAATTGGTGGTAGTTGACTTGGTGGTGAAGCTGGAAGTACCTATTTTGTTGTTGTAAGCTTGTTGTACCTCACAGGGCTCAATGTTGGATGAGAAATGGTTAGCTAGGATTGTGGTTTACTTTGCATTGTTGGATGAGATAGGGGGCTAATGGGCTGAATAATGGGCTAGGCTTCAATGTTAGTGGGCTGGGATTGAGTGTTAGTGGGCTGGGATTCAAGGTTACTGGGTTGTGGTTTTGGTTTCCTTAGATTTTTGGTTTGAACACATATAACTAATCTTTCATCAGCTCCAAGCAGAGATGCCATCTCGTTTACTACTCCATCACTATCTAAATGTTTTACCCGACCCTCACTAGGTATTAAGCAATAAAAGAACAAATCTTCCTTATTTTCATATGAACCATAATCCATTGCATAACTTAGTGTCTCAAAATACGAAAGCTTATCAACATCTAACCCTAATGATGTTTTTTTTCCCCAACATACCTTAATATAGGAAGATTGACATCAAATTTCCCACCAGTCTTGAAGTCGATGTTGATATTATCACCCATTGTTCAATTGTCTAACCCTAACGATGTTCAATCGTCGAGAAACTAGGGTTCGTTCTTCGTCCAAAGAGTATTAAGGATTGTGATAAAGATGAACTGTTGAGAGAGAATTAGGGATTGTATAATACGTATTGTTCCACATATACCTTATACAAAGTCAGCCACCATGTAAACGCTCCACGTAATCTGATTTTTGATAGCTGGGATGGCCACGTCAGAAAAAGACTAACGGAGTTAACATCCGTTATTCGCTGCCCGTTAAAAACAAATACACAAGTAGTTGGTACTGCCAGCAGGCAAGTGTAAAGTTGGGACGAATATTTACCAATAGGGCACAGTTTGGGTTATTTAAAACCAATTTTCCTTATTTATAAGTATTTGTTTTAATGTATGTAATAACAGTAGGTTGCTTATATTGTTTGTGTTACCACATGCTTTGTTATGTTTAGTGATGTTTTTTTAGTTTTGTAACGCAATGAGGCTTTTTGATTCTTGATGAAAGTGTATTATGTCAATGATAGGTTGTTTTAAAAGTATGTTAATTGATGTGAAATTACCGTTTGTCACAATGGCTTACTTGTTGTACATAAAATCTAACCTGAGTCAATCCATTATGAGATATCTGAGATTCAGAATTGACCCATTAGCAGATAAAACATAACCCGATTCGAAAGTGATATAACATACCCCGAGATCCACCTATTAAGAGATGTAAATATGGCATGTGTTCCTCCGTTAAGAAAGTATTTAAATTTATGTTGCACCCAACTTGCCGATATGGTGGTAAGGGTGTCAAGTTTGGACAAAAATTTGAAATATTACCCAAAGTTGTGTTAGTCATGACAAGGATAGTTTGGTCATTTAGGAAGTTACTGACCCAAATTAATTTTTTTTTTTGTGAACATAGCTCCAATTAAACAATTAATTTATTTCAATTGTTAAATTTGGCTTATGAAGTCGTGTTCTTGATCAACTAGATGATACTTTTTAGTTAACTTCTTAAAATTGGGTTTTAACCTTTGTAGACGTTGAATAGATTGCACTTGTGTTTCGTAATGACATGTAACGTTTCTCGAAGGTCCAGCCAAAATCTATGTTATTTCGAAACTTAGGCGCATCGTTGAATGGATTACATAAAATCAATACGCAATGGTATTCTTGAAATTCCGAGTTATTTTCTGTTCACATCTCCCATTTGCAAATATATGGATCTTCTTGCTCATTACCAGGTTATATTTTTTCACTAGTTATTTTATTATTACTAAGTTGAAGTTTTTAATATAGTATTTTTCTTACTCGCAAATGAAGGCTTTTCTAAAAGGTTATGTTCTTTCATCTACGTGTGGCCTAATGAAAGAATGGATTCATATGTGAACATGAATGTCATGATAGCAAAGAAGTAGTAGTAGCTTACTAGATTGGATATTATAAAATTTTCAGAAGGCTACTGAAATAAAGAAAGATGAATGTCTCATGGGTGGTAAGTGTATAATAATGCAGACATGGCTAGTGACGTGTTTGCCACAATAGCTAACAAGTTAACAATTAATTACATGCTAACTAATTAATATATTCGTGGAACTTGATGCACTTGAGGCATATATGGGCCTATAAACCGAACATGAACCGGTACCTTCATATCTTTTTTTTATGGGCGGCGAAGGGTACCTTCATATCTTTGACCTGAGAACAAGCCCGATTATGATGAACTCAACATAGCTTCGGCTCGCACTGGGCATGAAATTCCAACTCAAAACGCAAACAACCACACGAGAATAAACATGGAAATTTGAGTTAAATTTTGTCTTCCGTTTTGACTTGTTATCGAGCCCAGACTGATTCTGATCTTTTAAAGGTGAAGATTAATTTGGCATACCCCTGATTCCTTGTGCATCTCTACTTGGTTTGGTGGAGGGCTATAAGTTTGCAACTGAGAGCCGGTGCAATGTGGTTGGTTAATTTCATAAGTTTATCCTAGAGATGTAATATCCCAAGTTTCGTTGGTATTTAAATAAATCGGGTTTTAATTGAATTATATAGGATAAATGTATGAGGGGTTAAGTGTCATTAGATGAAAAGTCAAACATCAAACCCTACCCCATTCTTATAAGTGTAGCAACCATCTCATTTCATAATCATTGGCCCTCAACCTCATTCAAACCCAAATTCTCGTTTTTGAGTGAACAACCCACAAAGACCCAATGATTTTCGGAGATCTAACCGTCGGATTAGTCTCAAATTTTAAGAGAGTGATCATAATATATAAATGAATATTTCCACTAGTATGATCTTCGATCAAAGATCGTGAAGTCCAGTTTTTATCAAGGAAAATGTAACCGTTGAAAGTGTAGAGCACGGCGACCCGGTCGCACGACTTCTTGAATCACACAATTCCGAGTTTGTTTAATATGGTTTTGGGCTTCTCAAGTGATTTGGAGCATAAACCTCAAAGGTACGTTTTTATTAAAAATGTTTTGTTTTTGTGTACGGATTTACATGAAACTTGGTAGAATGATAGATCGGGTCACATTTATTGATAAAGTAATGAACTTTCTAGAAAATAGGTTAGTTGGCTCAGTCCGGGTTAATCGGGTAACGTTCGACCCATGAAACGAACGGGTAAATGAAGTCGGTTTGCCATGAAACTTCGTATGATAGTAAATCGGACCTTGGTGTGTAAAACATATATAAACTTGGTGTTAAATGAGTTGAGGACAGATCGGGACGAACGGGTAGTGTTTGGACCATGTATGGAACAAGTGGGTAAGGTTGTTAAGGCATAAAACTCGTTATATCGCTAAACGGATCACAAGGGGTTGAAAGAAAACGTTTATAACGAAAGCGTAGGAAAATTCGGTTCGAATTGAATTTATGAAAATTCGATTCGATTGCCAGAATTCGACTTGATTCGTTTGGAAATTCGACTCAATTCGTTTGGGAAACTCGATTAGATTCGTTTAGACTTAGGTCAAATTAGCTTGATGACTTGAGTAATAAGACTTAGATAGAGAGCAGTTAATTAACAAACATATCTATTAAACAGTTAGTCGTGCTCAGTCGAAGAGAAGTGTTACCTTCAATTCTGAAAGAAACAGGACCATGTGAGTTTCTAGCCCTTTCTCTTTTTATGTTTTCGGGCTGTGTGCATACTCAATGTGGTAGTTTGATATTATATATTGATTGATTAGTAATATATTTGGCATGTAGAATGTAGAATGTGTGAACTTATAAAATTATTTATGATGGTAAGTTAGATATATGTATTTAGTATATACGCGGTGCTTGTACGCCTATGTATGTACGCCTGTGTATGTACGGTATGCGGGTTGTACATCTATCATAGTAAGTTAGGATGGCAAAGCCCTCTAACTTCTATTGGACGTAGGCGTGGCAAGTGATAGAGTAGTTACTGACAGAACCGAGCGTCGGTGCGGAAGCGTGTCGAATGGTGATAAACAAGCTCGGATCTTAGATCGAATCATAACATGTATTCACTCTTGAACTATAATAATGGACGGGTGTGGAGAGGTCGATTTGATTAACAATCAATAATATGATGAACAATTATAATTAAAACACAAAAGATAGATTTAGAAGTATGATTTTATTAACCGAATGATTTTCATCAAGAACACTCATACATACATTCATACATACATAATCATAAAGGAACGGCCACCTAGGGAGAGCTCTTCCCCGGGGGCAAACTCTCAACACAATGAAAAATCTCACAATGCACACACGACCTAAACAAATGACGTAAATCATATATTTATACTAGTCTTGTGTCTTAGTCTTTACTCCACCACCACTTGGATAAGACCAAAGTAATAAAATATAATATAATATTCCACCCGAAAAATGCTTCAATTACTCGTTATAATCTCTTGTTGTCTTTCAATAATTTCTTATTATAAATGAGTAACGATTCGATGCGTCGGTCTAAAATATAATTCCCAACAATCTCCCCCTTAGACCGAAGCCATCGAATCACTTTCATGATCACCTCATAACTCGATGCCTTTCATAGAAATTCTCCCCCTCACAATAAGCGCCTCCCATTTTTCATTACAAATCATCTTCTCTTTATCTCTTTTGGATATAGTTGTATATGCATAAGATCAAGGATTCAAACTTTTAGGGTTGAAAGTTGACATTTGACATGGTCAACTCTTGAAATGATCCGGATAAATCAACCATCTTGTTCTTGTAAGAACCTTGTTGAAGTTGTGAAATTTTTTTGATTTTTGCCCAATTTTTGCTAAAAAAATCTTCAAAAATGACCAAAATACCCCACGTTGACCCGACACGGTCAACGGCTAAGTTAACCAGAAAATTCATTTCAAAACGGTCACACATACTTGGGCAAACAATTTTCATTTAGAACACACGGTTAAAAAGTCAACGGATAAGCAAGTATACATCATTTTGTTCATCTTTGCCTGTTTGACTTGTGAAAGTCAACTAGACATGCTCTCGAGCAAAGGGCATTCTCTTGAGCAAAGGACATGCTCGTGAATATGCCTTAACATTTTTCTTTACAATCCTTCACAAGACATGCTCGAGAATTTACACATGTGCTCAAGAGAAGACATGATATGCTCGAGTCCAATATTTTCAAGTGCTCTTTGCATGAACATATGTGCTCGAGGATAAATGATTTATCCTTTTGTTCTCGGGGCTTGAAGTATGTGCTCAGGGCTTGATTTGTGTGCTCGAAGATATATAATAAAATTCATCCTTTTGTGCTCGAGGCTTTAAAGACTTAGGTGCTCAGAGATAATCAATACTTAACTTTTCTGCACATTAAACTCGTTTCAATGAGCAAAATACCAAAATACCCCTGCTGCAATATGTAATTATCATTTCGCCACTTTTTAAAATTTTGCAGCAGCTGCAACTACTCGTGCTCAGCAACTTGTTACCAAACAGCCCCTAAAAAATATGCAGCAGTAAAATCATCTTGTTAACAGCACCTTTTGACAAGTTCAGCCCATTAATAGCACGCTTTAACATCAATTTCAGCAGTAACAACTTGTACATTCTGCTAAACCACTTGTACTAGCTGCATCAATTCCAAATAAACCCCTACACCTTAATTGTTAGGACCCATATATATTCGTGTTTGCTCAATCTAATGTGCAGCAACAACTACTCGTGAAAAAACAAAACGTGAAAATAAATTGAACCAGCAATTGCAGCAAACTGAACCAGCAGCTGCAACAAACAACTCGAACGAGCAGTAGCACATATGTACTAAAATTTGATTTGCATTTGTTTTAACAGATTGTGCATCAGCAGCCAGATTTATCTTCAGCTGAGTGTAGCAGCAGCAAACCTTAATATTTTTTACGCACATCAAGAACAATTTAGCTCGGAACTGTTTATGAATCCGTAGAAATAAATCGAACAGCAACAACACTATTAGTGAATAACTACTCGAACCAGTAGCAGTCAATAATACTCGATAAACAAAGACTTTAGAAACAAGTTGTGAAAATTTTCGAACACATAAGTTGCGTCTTGTTCAGGTCCAAAACCCTATCTCTTGTGACCATTTATGCAGCAGCAGTAGTAGATTGCCAGAATTTTTCGCATCAGCATAAAATTACAGAATTAACCTTGATGTTATATTTGTTCGTTAATAAACTCAGCTTCGATTCAAATCTTTAACATCTGCACATGTATCATATCAGCAACATCATCTCAATTACACTGTAATCTCATATTAGTAGCTGATCTAATTTAAGTGTTCGGACCAGAACAAATTATTTGAACAACTCAGCATCTATTTATATAAGAAAATACATATTCCAATAGCTCATATGTACTCGAGATTGTATCTGACCATGGCTAAATGAAATCAGCAGGAAACAACTTAAACCA
The DNA here is from genome assembly GCF_021521415.1 of Bidens hawaiensis. Taxonomy (NCBI): domain Eukaryota; kingdom Viridiplantae; phylum Streptophyta; class Magnoliopsida; order Asterales; family Asteraceae; genus Bidens; species Bidens hawaiensis. The sequence goes on from NW_027496611.1 coordinate 142,106, forward strand.
ATAATCTTTTGTAACTTTGAACCATATAACTGAACGATACTGATTCACAACTTCTCTTGTAGGGCTAAAACAAATCTTCAAAACAATGAAACTAATCATCCAAAATATCTTCAAACACACCATAATCATCATACGAACCAGAAACAACCACAAATTTTCCTAAATATTTGATTTCAATTTTCCTCCAATTTTAACCTAAAACTCAAATCTGAAAATTTAACCCTTAATACACGAAATTAATCCTTGAAACCGCATCAAACCGTCATGAAATCAACATTCTAACACCAATCATTCATCAATTTATCAAATACTCAGATCTGAAACTGTCACACCACGACTAGGTAGTTGCGGAAGCGTAATACGGGAATGTAACAGATAACACTGGTACCAACCACATTGTTTATAAAGAAATTCAACAAACTAATTTACATCATAATGCATTGGTAGGTAGAAACTAGATGAAAATAACATAACCGGTTCACGGGCTTCTTATTCATTACTATGTATTTGAGTCTATTCACAACTATTCAACTTTACTTCTAACACCAAGCACGTAAGCAATTAATGTCACACCCCGACCAAAGGCGGCGGAACATGTCGGGGTGCAACGATTGTCCATAAACGCATGACACTATTTAAAGCGACAATTTTAACAAACTCATTTCATTTCACAACATCGAAAATGTCACATAACCAAATATTCATAAGTCAAATACAACAAAATATCACAAAATATAGCAAATCAAATATTGTTCATTTTTGTTAATATCCTAACGGTATTTGTGACGTTTTCTTCACCGAACTCCATAATCAACCTAGATGCAAACCTATAACATTTCATAAAATAAAGTTTGTCAACACAAAGGTTGGTGAGCAATTCATAAGTTTGAACATAGATACAGTGACGGAACTAGAACATTCCAATCGGGGGTCGTAATATAAATGGTTTACTCTCGCTAAACTATATTAGTCCATTTTATTGCCAAATATAAATGGTTTACTCTCTAATCACTATTTTATAATAATAGTTTTTTGAGCAATGTATTTTCATGAATATGACGAACCGGATGAATTCTACATCTAAAAAGTAAAAAGTTTGTCGAACCAATAGTACTTAGCCAAAATATCTTTATAAACATGTTTTTCTACATCTAAAAAGTAAAAAGTTTTAAAATTTCAATCTAATTGTATCGTGAAATATAATAATACAATATATAGTAAAACTGTAAAACAGTGACAATTCATTTTCATTTACAATTATGAATTAAAATAACAAATGATAAGTAAATTTAAAAAAGCAAAGATAAAATAAACAAACTTACATCGATGGTTGAAGAAAGGTCTACGGGAGTTTAATAAATTTAAGAGGGACCTTTTTTTTAAAGTTAAAAGAACACATATCTGACAGCAGCAGCTATATCCTATGGAGTTAAAAGGTAAATACGTTTTTTTAAATATAAATACGACCATATAACATATATGTTTAGGTTTATAAAGTTGGGCCAAATTTTATTATTTAACAAAAAGCCCATTCATCTAACCCAGCAAACTTTATCTTCACTTTCTCCTCTGCAACTTTACATATCTTCAAAGCAAGCACGCCATACTGCCGTTCACCGTCACACGCCACTGCCGATTTTTTTTTCTACATTTCTCTTTTTCTTGGTAACTTTTATGCTTCTAACAGAACATCCAAGAGGGTCCAACTATAAGAAACTTGATTTTCAAATAACTCCGGTAACCCTGAAATTTGGCCGGCCGGAGGGTCAGTTAACCCCTCTGACCCTCCTATAGTTTCGCCCCTGCATAGATATATAGTATGAAAAGCCACAAAACTAGTATACAAAACCGTAAATAATAGCTATAAACTTGGATAAATAGTTATCGTTAACAAGTTAGCGACACCCAACTATAAGGGGTTGCCAAATAGTATAGGATTTTATAGTTATCGTTAATTGCATTACGTTAACGACACCTTGCCATGAGGGGTTGCCAAATGGTCTAGGATTTATACTTCCACCATCCAAAAGCGATAAACATATAGGCAAATAAGCATAGAACACCAAATCGAGCAATTATTCAAGTAAAGTATACAACAACGTTTGTGGTTTAAGACACAAGTATAAAACATTTAGTTTAGATAAGATGAAATGTCACCCCCAAAATAAAAGGTTGAAAACGGGGTATGAAGTTACTCACGTTCAAGTAATAAACTTGAAAGTTTGATTATTTGGAGATTTGCCGGAACAAAGAGTTAACGTATGAAGCCTAAAATAAAAGAAGTCTTAGATTTAGAAAGGTTTCCTTGAAGATCTTTAAATAAAATAATTGTTACAATAAGTAAACAATTTAAAGTTCGAGGTTTAAAATGTAACTATTTAAAAATTTATAATAATAACCCTTTAAAAATGTGAGTTTGCTCAAAACCGGGTTAAAGTATCTAACCTTAATATTTACTTAACCAATGTTAAGTAATAAGGTGGGAAAAATGCTAAAATGCAAGTTCCATTGGGACATAGATACTAAAACGGGTTTTCAACGAGTGTTCGGGTTGTCGGTTCGGGTCTTGATAATTGGTCAAACCCAAAGTCAACTTTCTAAAATAATGAATGTTATGAGATAACTCAATAAAACTTTATAAGACTTAACCAAGTATGTAGATCTATTTTTTAGAACTAACAACGTACGTTAAACGAGTGTTCGGTTTTGTCGGTCCAAACTATGTTATGAGATCAAGTTGGATCCAACAATTCCAAGTACTTAAGAAAGTAATTAAAATCATTTTGTAAACTATTTTTAGAGAAATATACAAGTCTTGATAGCTAAAAACACACTTGTGTGTCTTAAGCGAGTAAAATCGGATTGGTTCGGTTTCCATCTCACAATATGTTCCTTGATGGTCTCCACATGCCCAAATATCATAGATCTTGTATAATAATTTATAAATGAGAAATATTTAAGTTCTACAACTTAAAAGGTCAACAACAAGTCTTTTTAACAAAAGTTCGGTTTGGTTCGGTTTCCATCTCACAATGAGTTCATAGATGGATTCCACATACCCAAGACTTGTAAATGTGACTAAAAAACTAAAATGAGCAGAAGTTAGGCATAAATGATATGTATAATAAGTTATGTGTGTGTATATATATATATATCAAGAACATGAAGTCCTCCATGAAGCCTTGCCTTATGACATTCGAAACTTAACCAACCGGAGTCGGTGAAGTAACAAATCAAGGAAACAAGGGGTATGTATTATATATATGTTGTACCACCATATTCAAGAGTTAGTAATGTTAGATGAACAAGTTAGAATGAAGGACTATAGTTAGTTTGACTTGAATCTATGGATAATACATAAATAAACAACCTTGAATCTATGGTGAAATGAGAGAGTTTTTGGAGATGATGAACAACCAAAATGTTGAATGGAGCCTTGCTTTTATAATGGTAAGAGTATGATTTATACAAATAGGGTAAAGATGCATGTGATGGTTGAAATGGTCAAACAAGTTTTTGGTAAATGACAATAATAGTCCCCAAAGTTTGGTTTAAGTCATTTTTAAAAAGTTTTAAGGATCAAAAAGGATGTTTTCAAGACCCAACAAGTGTAAAACAATATTGTAACATAAAATCAATCATTTTGATTATATCATAAGCTTTGGTTTACAAAATGGGTCAGTTTACATGATAAACGAATACAAACGAGACCCGGAATTGATGAATGTCACAATTCATTCCAACTTCGGTTTACCTGAAAAGCATGTTAAAAAGGGTCAACTATGTCTAGTTGGTGAGTTTCAAGTTTCACGAATACGAACGAAAATCGATAGTACTATCCACACGTCACCGGCACGAAGTTAATCACTTGTGTTTGTGGGGACTTTCAAGTGTTAGTACTTAGATAATTCACATCAACACACGTTTCCAAGTATTTAGATATGTATATATAAACATGCTTTCCACCCCAAAATTTCGTAAAACAGTTTAGAAAGTGGGCTCGTGAAACTCACGTTAATGATGTTCGAGCTGGTGGTACGTATCGGTAACTAGAATGTCTCGATTATAGCTTGAATCCTATAACCGGTATAGTACCGTTAATACCAGTACAGTGTCTAAACTAAATCGGGTTGTATAACTAGTCTGGGTATAGTTGTTAGGCCTAGAACATGACCATAGTCTTATATTGTGACGTTGTATACTATGAAATGTTCAAAATCAGACTTGGCTCAGTTTCACCATTTTCCAAGCATAGCCAAGTTGATCGTTGATGCGTTTCGGGATTAGGTAAGTTCACACAAACTTAAGTAAACATATTTATTGATAAAATGATTTGATTTATGAAAGAATTTTGAAGTTTCGGTATCTGGATTGATCGCAAGATTCGTTTTCGTTTTCACACGGGTTTGACTATACAAAACGCGTATAATCCACCCAAATTGTTCGGAATTCTCGTAAAAAGTTCTTTATTATTAAATTCATCCAACAATACGATATTTGACCACTTTTGACATTTTGGCATACAAGTCAGTCCGTTAAACAGAAAACTGCCGGTTTCGTTAAAACAATTATAGTTTAAATCTTTGATTTATCATAACTAATTATGTACTTATATATAAATTATGAAATTTTTTGTAAAAATAAATTAAAACTGGAGAATTTTATAAAAATATTTTCAGAAATTTTATGATTAATTATCTATTTACAAAAATTCATTTAATGTGTTATAATTAAGTAATAAATAGTCCGTTTATACCAAACGACATCCGAAAAATCCGATAATTTTTCCAAGTGGTGTCAATATCATCACATAGCCCCTGAAAAATCTCCAGAATATATATTTAAAATCTCCATATGATTGGCTATGGTTTCCAAAGAAATCCATGAGGTTCAAATCCATGCTTCAATAGGAACTTTTCATCACCAGTCAATTCTTTTGGTTTCTTTCTAGAAAAGACACCCTTGTTCCCTTTCTTTTCATTGTTTGGTGATTTTTGAGAATCATCATACTTAACTGATTTTGAGTTTTGATTTGGGATAATTCTCAATGGCTGAAAGTTCTTTTTCACAGCTGTTTTAGATTTCCTAGGAAGGATGTTTCTTCTGACTTGTTTAGTCACATTATTCTTTGATTTTTCTTCAACTTTCCCGTCCTTCTTAACACTGTTGTCAACTTTCTGTTCAGTTTTGCTCACAGTCTCCTTCTCACACACTTTTCCTTTTCCCACATATTCATCATACTTCTGTTTGTACAATTCAAAGTTTTGGCCGAACTTTGTTTCATTTGGAACATGAAAAGGTTTGAAGTTGAATCTTTCATTACAAAAATCAGTATGGTGACCATATTCATCACACTTTTTGTACCAAACTTTTCCCTTGAAATTTTCATGAGAATTTCCCTTTTTGAATCTCTCATTTGGTCTAGATGGTTTGATCCCAAGTGTTTTCTGATTTTTCAAACCATCAAAATCAATTGAAAAGGGTACAAACTCTTCAATTTTGATATCTTGTCTTTCATTCTGGCTCTTCACAAAGATGACTTTCTGCAAATTCAGAGGCTCTTCATCCAAATTTCCTTTGTGTCTTGACTGCCTTTTCTCATACTCTTCCAAAGTCTCAACCTCTCCAATGTCAAGCACTTCATGGCTAGAGAAAAATGGGTAAACTGGAATGAAGTTATCACAAATTACTGTTTCAATAGCCTTTTTCTTGTCGTTATCACTTATCCTTTTCAAAACAGCCTTGCTTGGTGGCCTAACAGCATTATAGCTCACCTTTGACCTCTCACATATGTCAAAAGACACATGTTCTCTTTTCATTCTTTCATTTTGTTTCTTCATTTTTGGTGTTAGAGGTGGTAACAAAGGAAGTTTGTCAATAGAGCCAGGTTTCTTATGTCTTCTATTTCTTTCTGCATTTTTGATTTCTTCATCTGAGATTTGATCACTTGAGTTACTAAAATCATCCACATTCAAATCATCATCATTGAAGTCATCTTCAGAGACTTGCACACCAATTGACTTATCATCCTTTACTTCTTCCTTTACAACAAACTCTCCATCTTTACTCACTTCAACCATCTTGTAAATGTCAATGAACTCTTCTTTGTCTTGAAAAACATCTCTAAACTGTTGAAGATATCCCTCACTCTTTTCTTTGTCAACCTTGGATAAATAATTGTTGTTGAATGGTGGTGGAACAACTTTGTATTTATCTTCTTCTTTTACCTTGTTCAAAGTACCACAAATGTTTCCTGTAGATACCAAGTTCTTTAGAAATTCATTCTCAACTTGTAACTTGGTATTCTTCACCTTCTCTTCAACAATCATTTTCTTTGGACCATTAATTTCACTCACATAACTTGACTGAGTTATATAACTACTCACACAGTCATCTTCAAGGCTTTTAATCTTTTCTTCATAGATTATATCGCTTTCTTGATACCCATTAATAATGCTTTGTTTTCTAAAACATTCACTCTCCAACTTACCTACTTTCACATTAAATGCATCAGTGGTTTCAAGTAAATCAGTTGTAGAGTTTGAATGTACCTGTGAAGAAAACAATTCAGCCTCATTTTCAACTTTTGCCATCAATGCAACATTGGCCTTTGTGATGTCATCTGCATGATCACTCCAATCAAAATTCCCTTCTTGTTGTGCAGCAAGTCCTATATTTCCATGGTTTCTGGGTTGATTTTGATTGTTTCTATTGGGGTTATTGGGAGCATTTAGGGGGTTCTGGTTTCTTTGGTAATTCTGATTTTCTGGGGTACAACTTGCTAATTGTTCATTTGTGGTTTCTGGTAGTTGTTAAAATTGGGGTTGTTGTTGTAATTGTTGTTTCTTGGCTGGTTCTGCTGGTATTGGAACTGATTGATTGGTTGTTGATTCTGGTATTGATTAACTTGGAAGTTTCTAGGCTGGTTGCATTCTCTAGCAAAGTGTCCTGGTGCTGGCAATTGTAGCAGACTGCCTTAGACTTATCAAAACCAATCCTCTCATTTGGACCTGAAACTAGAGATCTTCCAGTCCTATTAAACAGCCTCTTGCTTCTGAGTGCTAGCATTTCAGCCTGCCACTTCAAGTCCATGTCTTCAAGATCATCAGCATCAATATGTTCCAAATCATCTTGAATGACACTTGTGTGGATCATGTTTTTAGCTACAAATGCATTGTAAGACTCTGTAAACATAGAGAACAATGCTTGAGTTTCACTTTCTTGACCGTTGTTTCCACTAGCATAAGGTAAATGTCCACTTGCTATAGAGGCAGAATCATTGTCATCTATGAGTTGGACATTAAACCTTGACTGGTTTCCTTGGTTACTTGAACTACCACCAACAAATTCTTTTGGTGTATCAACACCATGTTCAGTAGGTTCTTCTATGATAGGGACCTGTTGTTGGTTTTTGGTGGACAAGTTTCCCATAGGTGCAATAAGAGCATTGGACACCTGGAAACATGGTTTCTCTTCCTTTATCATTCCGTTCTCAATCATCTCAATCTCAGCGGCATGAAGAAAGCAAATTACATCATCCATCTTAAGTTGTTCAAAATTTGGTTTCTACAGGATGAACTTGCTAGCTGTGTACCACTCCTTTGGTATTGATGATAACAGCTTAGTGTTCAAATTAGTATCAGTCATGACATAATCAATGGTTCTGAGGTCATTCACTATGGCTAGAAATCTATCAAGAATTGATTTCAATCTTTCCCCATCTTTATACTTGAATCTCTCGTGTTGTTGCTTGAGTCTTTGCTTCTTGATGTTTTTCATCTCAGAATTCCCTTCAAACATCTCAAGTATTGCATCATACATGGCTTTGGTTGTCGTATGATGTGCAACCTTGGTTAAGATTTCCCAAGACAAACCCAGTTTGGTCATAGCTAGAGCCCTTTCATCCACCTTTCTCATTCTATCACCCACGGCTTGATTAGGATTTGCACCTTCAGCCACATATGGACCATTCTTGATGGAGTTCCACATGTCAACGTCATTATAACACACAGCAGCCTCAAACAACACCTTCCACTTGATGAAATTTTCTTGTCCGTACAACCTAGAAATTTTGTTAGTGGAAACCTTTTGCTCTTCAAAACCAGACATATTTTTGGTATTTTGTAAAGTGATTTTTAAAGTAAAACAGAGAAAAGTTTCAACAGATTAAAAGATCAAATTTGAAAATCAATCAGATCTGAGAAGTAACTCTTCAGATCTGATGTTTCTGATTCGATGGAGCAAGATCTAGTAATAAAAATACAATCTTTAAGTAAAAATCAGTGAAAGAAGACACCAAATATTGCAGATCTAGAAGAATGAAGAAAAACAGAGTTGTTGACGTCAGAATTTAATGGAACAGTACTCAGCTCATGTCATTCTTCATCTTCAATAATCAACAATAAGCAACGATTCTTCACACAAATAACAACGAACAAGCTCTGATACCACTTTTCAGTCCCGACTTTATCACTCAAATACACAATAAATGTCAACAACCCACACAGTAATTGTGTCGACAAGAAGGTTGATGACCTTGCTATTTAGGGTAAGAATAGATGTTTGTTAACGGCGGAATCACTAACAAACACTATTTGTTGCTTAAAGACTTTTAAATGTAACAAACACAAACAATAACTCAAAAGATTTCTATTTATAGAAAGGTTTCATACAAATGTAAATCGATTAGGGTTTCTTGTAAGGAATGTTTATCCGTACTAATCTTAGGACAGCCGTCACACTCAATCAGTAATATTCGTTAGGTACGAAAAGTATAAAGTTGCTAAATCTGTGGTAGGCGTCCCCTAAAATATTCTATTTATAGTCCTGCCACCACCTAACAGCTGTCATTCCTTTTGAGAAACCCTAATGATTGGTACATAATCATATAACATATTACAAAACATTTTAAGTGTAAAAACAGGTCTTCGGGCACACTTTGTGCCATTTGTCTTCTTCGATCAGACCTGGTAACCTTGAAGTGTGCTGGTAAACAGTTCTCCGGGTAGACTTTACTTAGAGTATTTTCCTAAGAAAATACTCACCTAGAAGACTTCAATCTTCTTGATCATAGCAAACTTTGCTCGATATGGTCCCACGAGCAAACTGTTCTCATGAATCCCTTCAACTCTTTGTTAAAGACTAACTTATTAAGCAAACCAAAGTGTGCTAAGAACACTGTTTGACCTGTGCGTAGCACGGTAGCTTTCTCGGAGTTAAACCTTGCTAGAGAAAGTACTTAGAATTTTTCTTGATCACTTTCAACAAGCATGCTTGGACTACTGTTTATTGATCAAACCTTGCTAGATCTTCCAAATACTTGGCTTCAAAAGTTTGGTTCAGTCAAGGGTTTTTTGGTAAGCAAACTGTGCTCGACTTGAAGAACATCTTTGCTAGACAAAGTGAACCCTGCTCGGATCATCACTTAAGAAGACTTCAAGAAGATAACCTTGCCCGATAGGCAAAATACCTTGCTAGGACAAGTAAAACCCTGCTCGGATGTCCAAGTGTGCTCAGTATCCATACTTAGCCATTAATGAGTAGTGTTGAGAAGATTCCAATCTCCCTTAATCTTCCTTAAGTCATTTCATGTCAAATCTTTGACTCAACACCGTAAGCTTGTTCAACTCATGATAGTCTATACACATTCTCATACTTCCATACTTCTTCTTAACAAACAACACCAGTGCGCCCCATAGGGAAACACTCGGTCTTATAAAACCTTTATCACAGAGTTCCTGTAGTTAGGACATCAATTCTTTCATCTAAGATGCCGCTAGGCGGTAAGGTTCTTTCGCGACGGGTTATGGTCCTGGCATTAAGTCTATCTGAATTCTACCTCTCGCTCCGGTGGCAACCCCGGAAGGTCCTCAGGGAACACTTCTGGGTAATCGCACATAACAGGAACATCTTTCGCTTCTTTCATCTCAGCCGTAGCTTTGACAACATACACATGGTAGGCATCGTACCCTCGCCTTAATAAACCTTCGGCTCTTTTCATCGAAATGACATTAAGCCCTAAACTTTCTTTATCACCATAAATCGTCACTGTACCACCATCCAAGGAATTTAACCTTATCAACCTACTCTTACACACTATCTGAGCCTCATATTCAGATAGCCAATACATTCTCAAAACCACGTCGAATCCTTTTAAGGTCATAACATACATGGTAACATGGAACTCACGTCCCTCAAACTCTATCTTACAATCCTTAACGATTCTCATTATTCTAACTGAGGTCTCACTAATAGTTTCTACTATAAAGGTTTCAGGCACACGACAACATATCATTTTGGCTAACTTAATAAATGTCGTAGCTACAAAACTTCTATTTTCACCTGAGTAAAACAACACAGAAGCGGGAATATCGTTTGCTAGAATTGTACCTGTCACAACATCTGGGATCTGCTTAGCTTGCTCCTAAGTCAGCATGTAGGCCCTAGTCTTTGGCTTAGGCTAGTCAGCATCCTTCTTCCCACTCCCTCCAACTTCGGAACATTCCCTTGCCATATGACCCTTATTTCCGCACTTGAAACATGTGGGCTCGACGTTGCATTTATGAGCGTAATGCCCCACCTTCCCACATTTGTAACAAGCGTTTGACCCTAGCCTGCACTCTCCACCATGAGATTTCCCACACCTATGGCACACATCAGAACCAGTACCCCACTTGCACTCACCAGCGTGCATCTTACCACAAGTCTTACATGACTTCTTCTCTCATTCCCTCTTATTCTTATCCTTGGGGTTCCACAACTGGGTATCGGTTCGTTTGATAGAAGCAACCCATTTCTTCTCTTCTACCACCACATCATCCATAACCAGATCATCATAATCTATTTATGCGAGTTCAACAGTAGAGTCAAAGTAGCATGTTTACTAGTCTTGACTAAGGTGCGGACTTTCTGTGGTAGTCCTCTTTTGTAACACTTGATTCACTTGGCCTTAGTATTCACCATGTCAGGCACCAACCTCGACATCCGGTTGAATTCAGTAGTGTACTCGAGATGTGTCATCTTACCCGCCTTCAGATTCATAACTTTATCTCAGCCCTCTCAACCTCAGCATCAGCACAAAATCGCTTCATCACCAACTCCTTCCGGTCATCCTACATCATAACTTTAATATCTTCTCGGGTCTTTCTTTGTTCCACAGTTTCCCACCATTACATAGCCTCATCACCAAACGACTGAGTAGCATAACCTACTACTTGGACGGGACGTCACTCACTAATTTGTATAACTTTCTCCATTGTTGTTATCCACTGAGACTAGCTATTATGTCTCCTAAGCGAGTCAGCTTTGGTGAGTCACAACCTTTGAAAGACTTGTAGTTACACCCACCTCGGCCTCTTTTCCTTTCATCGATTTTCACATATCGAACTTCACTTGAGTCACCTTTCTCATCATCAAATTTCTTACCATCTTCCCCTGCCTTCTCAGCGGTTCTTGCATGGCTTTCAGCAGACTTGCCAGGATGTAATTGTTTCACTACAGCAGCTACAGCTTGAGCGATGGCGACTTGAACAGCAGGATCCAGTTGATACCCAAAATTGTTGCTTGGTCCTCGCAGAGTTTCACTCCTCTCCTCTTTTATGTTAGTAACTGGTTCTACAGAAGGTTCCCGGGTAATACTTGGCCTACCACGACGTCCCGTACGACATCGTTGACCAACAACCTTTCTTGCTCTAGCCATTCGTATTCTATAAGGAAACACAAACGTCGTCACTCAAAGAACTATTTAGTACAAAGATAGTAAGGCTAATAGGTAATAACAGTGGCGCTGTGACTAGTTTATTACGTTACTTTCTGTGTCCTACACACTTCTCTTTGTGAGTCCACTTGTGCTAGTTCTACTTTTAAATAATTAGACATTCAAACAGTTCATGTAATCATATACTCTTATCCCTAGCAATTAAGATAACTCCCTTACACATTCTTACATTACGCATGAAACCAATCATATATTTTACCTTTACTTAGCTTGCTTGAGTGACACGTGGCTTTCTTGAACAGACATCTTTTTTATTTTCTTACTTAAGTCCCATTCTCTATTCGAGTCTAAGCATGTAGGATGCTTAATTCTCTCGAACTTATGCTCTGATTCCAACTTGTAAGGCCTCGATCCCGGTGCCCTACTTGGATGTTAGATTTACTCATAAACACAGTTCTAAGTATCAGAGTTATTTAAAACTTTCGTGGAATAAATAAAAATTCAATCATTCATTACAAACATTCAAACTTGTCTTTAAAAACATAACATTAAACATCTTATTTAATCATCATGGCAAATCTTTATGTAGATTCTAGCTTCTTTAGATGCTGCCATGTGTCTCCCTCAAGCTAACTATTTTAGTCTATTAACCTGCGTGGGTACTAAAAGTCAGCTACGCTGAGTGAGTTTTAGGTAAAACAGGTAACATACAACACATTCACATACTTACTCATACGTATCCGTAGATACATATTACTTACTTAACTTGCTTATCTTTCTTTCCTATATACTTTCTTTCTTTCTTTCATTCTTTCTTTCATACTTTCATATTTTATCTTGCTTTACATACATACTTATATGTTTTAAAGAGCCTTTCGCCCTATAATTAATAGGGTCTGCTATTAGGGTCTGCCACATTTAAAGAACCTTTTGCCCTATAACCTCATAGATATTATTAGGGTATGTCACCCTCCTTCAAAGATACTATTAGGGTCTGCCACCCTCCTTCACATATAATAATAAGGTCTGCCACCCTCCTTCACAGATATTATTAGAGTCTACCACCATGTTACCGTCAATTAATACATACCTTTCTTTTCTTTTATATTTACATACTTTCATACATACTCTTAATCTTTTCTACATCATTCATGTATCATACATACATCATTTATAAACATTCACATAGCGTATAATTACCACTTAAGGTAAGTGTATTAAAAAATCACATCGAGTATGCACACAGCCCCGAAAACATAACAAGGAAGTAGGGCTAAAAACTCATCTGAGCTCGGTTCATTTCCGAGTTAATGGTAACTCCTCTCTTTATTAGGGTGCGGCTAACTGTATAACAATTACACGTATCAATTAAGTATCACTACCCTTATCGTATTTCTAGTTTAATATAACCCTCAACGAACAGGGGTTCGGCGGCAGCGCCCCTGATAGCAAGGCCTAGGGGGGACAGCCCCTAGCAGGGTCCAATGAATGACTTGATTCGTTGTCTTATCATGACGAATGGATGAGTAACGAATGAGTAGACCATTCGTGGCTTCGATGAGGCGAATGAGAGGTTCATTCATTACAAAAGCACGCGAATGTATCTTATTCGTTATGACTGTTTAACTAATGATCCATGATTCGCTTCACATAGCGAATGAACATCAGTAATTATCCATTCGTTGACTCAATTGTCAAAGTCAAAATCGTCAAGAACACCAAACAGTCAACAGATACTGAATTTGCAATTAACCTTCAAATCACGATGAAACAGCACGGTTTTGGTATCGATGGACTTGTATATCTAGCTCCTACAAACCCTAATAATCCAAACATCCAAACGTCATGTTTTAATGGGGCATTTGATCGATATAAGTATACGGCTCAATATTTAGTTGATTAACCAGTTCTATGTTACGAATTTCATTGAGAATCATCATGTTTGATTAGTCTTTATCAATTGTACAGATCTAGGGGTACTAAACGAGCCGAACAAGCGTTTCGTTATAAAAGGTACCTTTAAACGAATCAGTTTACAAACGGTATCTAGTCTTGATGTAGGTTATGCTCTTCGCAATGCTCTTACGTCAACAAGCTTGGGTCTTTTCCTTCGGATCTTGGTCCGTGATAAAGGAGGGTGTCTGTGTGTGTTTTTGAGAGCGTTATGGTGGCTAGATGATGAGAATGAGAGTTTAGGGTTTTAGGGAGATTTAAGGGGTTTATATACCCTTAAGCCCACGGACCTAAGTCCCATCACCATCTCTTATTTCATCTTTTAAGGTCCAAGCCCACACTCTAATATTTTATTTAATCTTAACTAAATAAAAACACACACATAAGTAAATGGAATTTCTTATATTTAATATTATCAAAAGTAGGATGTTACAGTTGTAGTCATGGCTGACCAGACACCTTTGAAATTTGTTGACACTCACAACATTGCAGGATGTTTATATGATCCACCTCTTGTCCATAAGGAGGTCAATTCAATGATCGTGGGGCTTAACACGGCAGGATTTCTCATGCTTTACGAGAAACTCATGTCATTTGCAAGAAGTTGGTGATTGATTTTTGGAATCATGCTTCGATTAACCAGAGAGGTGCTGGGGGAGCTGTGGTGATTGAATCCAAGATCCAGAAGAAGCCTATTATAGTTTCTGAGGCTATTATTCATGAGGTATTTATGTTCGGTGATTAACCCGATTATCCAACGGAATACTCTACTGATGTCATCTAGATGATATTCCAATCGTATTGGAGGTTCTTGATTCACACATTCTTCACGTGTGTCTCAGGACGAAAGGGGGGTTCTAACGAGATCATCCACATTCAGATTTCCGTTATGGTTGCTTTGATCATGGACTGGAACTACAATTATTCCAAGTTTGTGTTCGATGAAATGATAAGCAACCTCAAAGGCAAGAAGAAAGAGATGTTCCTGATGTACCCGAGTTTTTTAAGATGATATTTGACTCTCACTATCCTGGCCTCGTCAAATCTGTAGAGACGCTCGATCTGAAAGCTACGGGTCTCAACACGTTTGGGTTGATGAAAGTCACGAAAGGGGGCCAAAGTGGTATACAAAGGACTTCACAAATTTGTCAAATTTGGAAGATTGGTTGAAACTGAGGCTATCACTGCTAGTGCTAGTGCCTCAATTGCTTATGAACATGTGACTCCGGCTCCAAGGTTCACAGCTACTTATGAGACGATTTCTGATGATGATGAGCTGGATAGTTCTCCATCACGGCACGTGGAGACTAAGCTCTAGGAAGAACAATCAGTACCTACTGCTGATCAATTGAAAAATTTTGAGGCATTAAAGATCAACTCCAGTCGACTACATTGAAGCCTCCTCAATGAGTCACTGCGACATAAGATGTTGATATTTAAGAAGAACCAGCCACCGATCTCATTACAAGAAAAAGGCGAAAGAAAGATCCGAGACCGGGGGGTGCAGCTTACTGAAACTACACCAACAAGCCAACCTAAAAATTCTGAGCCTAAAACAATTGAAGCTCAAGTTGATCAAGGTCCGTCCACTGCCTATCAACAAACTCTAGAACAAATCTTTGATGATATTACTCATGAGTTCGAGTTTGAAGCGCACATTCAATCCACATATGAACCATCGGGATCGTTTGACCCTTTGGACAACAAAGTTCAAGTATTGCTGACAAGATTGCAAACATTCTGGCAATGCAAGACAAATTTTTGCAAGATAAAGGCAAAGGAATCACTCTTGAGGCTAAACCTGTGGATGTACAATCCTTACAACGACGAGTCTTTGAACTTGAATGTGACTCGGTGTTGAAGGATATACGGATCCTAGAGCTTGAAGCAAGCAACTCCGATAAAGATTCAAAGATCAAAGAACTTCAATCAAACATGGGTGGCCTCACTACAATGTACTTAGATCTCCAACAAAAGCTCATTCAGAAATTTAGAGACGAATTTAAACGTGGTGATGCTAGTGGTGAGAAATCAACCAGTGACAATACTGGTAGTGGTTCCAATGTGCTTCCGACTTCCAATATTGATGCCTTTGAGCCACTGGAACAATATCTTGCTGCTCCTCCAAAGACAGCCGAATATGCTGAAAGGATCCATAAGAATATTTTAATAATGAAGAATTCAAATCAGAATGTGTAATCTTTCGATCACCCTGATAAATTCATTATTTATCAGGGTTGAAGGATATACGGATCCTAGAGCTTGAAGCAAGCAACTCCGATAAAGATTCAAAGATCAAAGAACTTCAATCAAACATGGGTGGCCTCACTACAATGTACTTAGATCTCCAACAAAAGCTCATTCAGAAATTTAGAGACGAATTTAAACGTGGTGATGCTAGTGGTGAGAAATCAACCAGTGACAATACTGGTAGTGGTTCCAATGTGCTTCCGACTTCCAATATTGATGCCTTTGAGCCACTGGAACAATATCTTGCTGCTCCTCCAAAGACAGCCGAATATGCTGAAAGGATCCATAAGAATATTTTAATAATGAAGAATTCAAATCAGAATGTGTAATCTTTCGATCACCCTGATAAATTCATTATTGAATTCAAAAGGGGATTTTCTGACAATTATTGTGATCGATCAGGTGCTGTGTCATAGGGGATTTGATGTTGACAAAGCTATGTGGTGGGTGAAAAGGAGGTCTGGCAATACAAAATACCACAAGAAGATGAAAGACTTTGGGTCATGGAAAAGGGTTGACCTATGTGACTTGATCAAGGCTCCTTTTCACAACCCCAACAATGACAAGAAGGCCACCGATTTCTAGAACATTTTAAGGAATCAAATCGATCGTGGATTCCCGAATATGACTACAGACGAATCATTTTTGAAGAAAGCCAAAGGAGTCCAAGATCCAAAGACTGGGAAAACTATGGTTAATGTGATGTGGTCGGCAACTAAAAAGGCAACACACATTCCGCTCTCTACTAGAATTCCCAATGGTGCATTGGATAAAATGAAGTTCTGGACCTATGTTGGTGAAATAGCAACGGTCGTCATTCGTCTAAGAAAGGGGCAGTTTCGATTTGTTGATCCACGTGACTTGCTGAAATTCGGTGAAAAAGATATCAAAACTCTCAGCAATTTTCAAATCATGGCTGAACCGCTGTACAAGCCAGCTGCTAAGGAATATACAAGAGTGGTTGGATCGATTATATGTAAAGGTTTGTGGGCTGGTGCATATAAAGAAGCGGATGCAAATATACTTGAGCACGATTGATGTTGAAGATACAAACCAAGGGAGAGATTTTTGGGCTATTATTAATATGGTTTGTATTTTGTTTGGGCTTTCATTGTAAACAAGATCACATCGATCTCGTTGAGATTTTGGTTAATGTTGGGCTTGGGTTTATTCTATATATAAACCGTGTAATTAGGTTTACTTGGTGTGAGACAAAATAGAACGAGAGACGAGAGAAGTATTGTTTTGTAACTCTTTGTGCTTAAGCACCAGACGTAATTACGTGTGTTTTGAAGCAACTTCTTTGGGTTCGTATTGTGTTTTATATTTGTTTCTTTGAATCCACCCGTGTTAGATTCCGCCTAATAACGAGTTTAGGTGATATCATATTGAAAGATCCGTTTCACAGGACTTACAATAATGTGTGCATATTCGGGCTGACATGTTTCATATTTCAGTACATATTTAAAATAATAACTAAATGAATAAAGTATATCAAATTTGGACCGAATTAAAATCATTAATTCAAAACAGACCACGAAAAGAGAGGCGGGTTTCACTAACCTTAGAAACCATACGGCAATTTGGGAAGGTGGTTACCGACTCAAGTTTAGCTCATTCTTGATAGCAGGTTCACACAATCTGAACAGATACCGTTTTCATGCCTATTGTAGACAAAAGGATTGGAAGTAAAATAAATATAAGGATTAAAATATGAATTAGGAGACAACCGTTGAACATTGAATTAGAATCATCGAAAAGTAAAATCTATCAGAAACAATAATCAAAACGTCAAACAAGAATATTTCATAAGTTTGGCAGAAGAAAGTACCTTAAGGCAACATAACTTGACTTAACCTCTTAAAACCAGAAATCTCCAAGGCAACATAACTCATTTTCAAAAGCATTAGCCATCAGATACAACATAAACAAACAGGTGAACATGAAATTATGAAACTTTAAAAATCCACCTCCAACAATTTTGAAGATTTAGAACTTCCTTTTTTAGGAACAACAGAGAGCAACTAACTAAGCAAAAAATGGTAGCACCATTGATGTCATATGTCTTCAACTAAAAGACTACTCCTTTAGTTCTAGAACATGTAGTTGCATGTCAATTTTTTGGTGTCAATCTATGCAATCCTTATAAAAATTGATTCTGATGCATAATTTTGCTAATATGTAAGCAAATCAATGCACATCAGAGAAAGTATTGAAAAAATCAATTGTAAATGAATTCTTAGATATATATGTAAAACACACAAATAAATTGATTGAATAATATTGAAAAACAAAAACAAAGAACTCTAACAATACGAAGGAATATCATAAAAACTCACTGACTCAAATCAAAGCAAATACATACAAAGGCTCCGATTAGTGTTGGGTCTAATGGTTAGGAGCAGTTGTGGCAGACTACTCGTCTCCGATTAAGGATGCGGTGCACTGCGAAGCGCGGTCCTTAAGTCAAGATAACTTTGAAACCGAGCACATTTACACAGAAGATAAAGCTACTAAAAGTTTAATTGTCTTTTGTCCAGGCGCAAGCCCATAGCTTATCTCCTCAGCATTCTCTGCTGAGTTAGCTAAGTATATTTACCCTTCCTGTAATTTACAAGAAATTAATTTAATGGCCGAAGGAATGAAGAAAGCTATCAAAAACTTTCGAAAAAAGATTGCAGCAGCGAAAGATGCTAACATCTTCATCAAGTGTACCTCTATACTCCCAGATTGGCATCAAGGAAAGACTTTCCAAAGTTACCATCATCTGGAAATCGGTCTTGCTAAAACAAGAACCGTAAATCCATCCAAAGTCATGGAAGAAAAATATGAAGATCCGAGCAATTGGGTTGAAATAAGAGTCAAGAGTTTTCTAAAAATACTTGAAAACTTGCAAAAAATAAAAGCTGGAAGCTTTAATAAAGTAAACTATTATAGTCACCGCTGTGTAATTACCAACTTTAGTAGTCTTCCACTACCAAAGCACGAGAAATAAGCTTTAGAAAAGATGGAGTAAAGAATCATCTTTAATAAAGTAGAAGCAGGGCCAGTCACAAAAGAAAGACTATGTCAGGAGCTTCAGCACACTTATGAAAATCATAATTGCGAATACTGTCCACACAGTACAAAAGAAGATAATAGCTCTCAACTTTACAGCTATTACTCGGATGAAGACACCAGGGAACTGGACCCAACACATGGGTATGTCGATTAAAAACGTCATGCATGACGAATTAAGAACGGCATTTTGGTCCATTGTATAAATCTTCTCCTCCTATATAAAGGAGAACGATTCTTAAGTTTAGGTATCTCATTCTTAGTCGCACTGTTACCTATCTTTCTTTTCTCTACTTGTAATCATGTGTAGTAGTGAGTAATCTCCTTGCTAAAGGAGAGTATTATGTAAGTACTAAGAAATTCTTCCCTCGGGAAGAACAGTTGTGAAATAAATATATCAGTTCTTATTATCCATCAAGTTTATCTTTAAGAATTTTGCAAAACCTGAAGCCATAAGAGTACCGTTGAGGCAGTAGGCCGTAGGGAACAAATTGGTTGGGTTGGTCACTTGAAAATTTTAAAAGATTCTCTTACTTTTATGATTCATCTAATTTAAAAACTCATTTAAACTAGAAAAAATTAACAAGCTTAAATTCAAGCTTGACACAAAAACGGTTTTTAATCAACCTAATCACTAACAGAGTTTAGTCTCAAGAGCTTTCTCTAGAAAAAATAAGATTTTCTACTGCTTCAATACTGAAGAACTTTCAGTAGATGTAAAAGATACTTCCGGGGAAGTATATCTACCTCTTCTAACTAAAGGAGAAATAGCAAAAAGACTTTTGACTAATAAACCTGAGTTAAGAAGAACCATGAACATGGTGCATATAGGAGCAGTAAAAATTCTTCTAAAAGCACAATTTAGAGATGGAATTAATTTTCCTATAAAAATGGCTCTAGTTGACAATAGAATTGTTAACAGACAAGATGCTCTTTTAGGAGCAGTACAAGGAAATTTAGCATATGGAAAATTTATGTTTACTATATATCCTAAATTTGCCTTGCATCGAGATTCAAAAGATTTTGATAAAACATTAAGTTTCATACATCAGTGTGAAAGAACCGACCTTATGGAACCGGGTAATAAAGTATTTACGATTAATTATTTAATTTTGTATTGTAAATTACAGGAAGGGTAAATATACTTAGCTAACCTAGCAGAGAATGCTGAGGAGATAAGTTCTGGGCTTGCGCCTGGACAAAAGACAATTAAACTTTTAGTAGCTTTATCTTCTGTGTAAATGTGCTTGGTTTCAAAGTCATCTTGACTTAAGGACCGCGCTTTAGACCATAATGATCTAAATTCATCAAGAGAATACAAAGACTCCGATTAGTGTTGGGTCTAATGGTTAGGAGCAATTGTGGCAGACTACTCGTCTCCGATTAAGGATGCGGTGCACTGCGAAGGAGATAGCAGATGGGGTTGGGATCCAATTAAGAATGTGGTGTTCTCAACAATGGAAACTATAGGAAATGGGAATATTAAGTTTTGGTTTTATAAGGGAAATTAAAAAAGTTAAATTATGCAATAAGGGAAATTCTAATTTATTAAAAGAGGGTGACTTTCATTAGTTGTATCCTTGAACTGAACGATTTTTATCTCACCACACTATTATGTCTTTGGACGAGTGTTCACTAGCGTTGACATTAGATGAGGGCTATCCCTGAATTGAATGGTCGATGCATCCCGATATATGACGAAATCACCATGTAACCTATTTGAAGGATTTGTTGGTGTGACACCCGGTAAATTCCCAATCCCTTAAACTAAGTAATCAACCTAATAATTAGGTGACTGTAAATATTATGCGCGCCATGTTAGTCAGCGCGTGCATTTGTTATGTGCGCCCTGCGCGAGCGCGCCATGTTAGTCAGCGCGTGCATTTGTTATGTGCGCCCTGCGCGAGCGCGCCATGTTAGTCAGCGCGTGCATTTGTTATGTGCGCCCTGCGCGAGCGCGCCATGTTAGTCAGCGCGTGCATTTGTTATGTGCGCCCTGCGCGAGCGCACCATGTTAAGAACCAGCGTGAGCATATGTTATATGCGCCATGCGCGAATGTTTTGGCTTTATGTTTTCATGTAACTTAACGATTATGTTGTCTATGGGTTGACCATCCCGCATGATGCTAAGGCGGGTGCATCCTAAATCGTTTATGCGCGTGCGGAAGGGAACTAACCTCCCCGCATGGCGGGAACATTGAGAGCCAGTTTGTCTGAAGCTCCAAGATGGAATTGACTTCAACATAACTGATCACTATGTTGAAATACCAAGACCACCTGGAGAATCTACAAATGAAACTCAATGTCCCTAACTGCGAGAAGGTTACGCACCTACCCGCAGCAAAGAAATGTCCTTCACGCAGAAAGCTATGCGCACAAAGTGATGCGCACAGAACACTTAGTCTATTCTCCAGACATAAGGAGATTACTCCCGCCCAAAAGGAAACAGTAGCGTGTTTCAGAGATTTTCCACTTTTTACTGTACACTGACAAAAGTACCTGAAAAAGCACACTGTAACATGAAAAGTCAACTGTCAGCCACCCTATTCTCACCAACCCCAGACCTGCATGTCCTGTCCAAATCAAATCAAGATCTTTTGTCCACTCCTCCACTTTTAAGTAAACAATAAACAATAATAATTTCCATACTTTATCATCATTACACCTAGATATGAAAAGATTTCAATCCCCTAAAGCAAGGGATTGTGTTCCCTTGAGTTTGCCTATAAATATGTAACCTAAATTATCACCCAAAACACACTTCAAAGAACTACAAACTTGCACTAATCCTCTCCCAAGCATCCGTTGTTTTCATTTCCGATCCTGTTACTAGGTAAGCCGAGAATATAACCCTGAGATCTACTTTCCAACCCTTATGTTCTCCCGTTTATTGATCTTAATACATATACTTCTTGTTATTTAATCGTATTCTAGACCTTCGATTCCGAGGCCAACACCAAGAAAACCCGAATCTCGATTAATCCCTTAACAAGAACCACAGGTGAGTCTCACAGCCCCTATTTTCACTATTTTCACTATTTTAAACTGTTTTCGGGGCGAGGGACACGTACCTAAATAATGTTTTATCATGGTATACTTACAAGCTATGCAAGCGATTATGTGTTTAAATTATATTTCATGATGAGCAATGCGAACGGTTATCTAAGGTTTTCGATGTATGTGCGCTAGAACTCGAGTAAGTGATCACTTTACCATTGGAACTCTAAGGGTAGGGACTGCTGGTTTGATCCACCCACTCGTAGGGGTCGCACCTCTTTGCATGGACGAGTGCCTAGTATGGTCATGGGGCAGTACTATGGGTTTGAGCCCGCTCGTAGGGGTCGCGCCTCTTTGCATGGACGAGCGCCTTGTTTTCCGGCACAACGTCCGCGCGTAACCCGCGGGACGGAATTATTATTTTAGCTCGTAGTGGCAGCGCCACTTTGCATGGACGAGCACATGTTCCTGAAACGTTCGCGCGTAACCCGCGGGACGGTATTACTTATTTTAGCTCGTAGTGGCAGCGCCACTTTGCATAGACGAGCACAGTTCCCAGAAATGTTCGCGCGTAACCCGCGGAACGATTTTATCAGAATATGTTGATATAACTATGTTTTACCAAGCATGTGTTTTAATGATGCGATCAGAATTATGTTTCAGAATGATTATGATGCAATACGATTTATCAAGTTGCAAAAACTTGTGAACTCACTCAGTTTATACTGATTCAAATGTTTTTACGTGTCTTTCAGGAGATAATTAGGTAGCGCATGGAGTCACACTTAGAGCACCTCACGCTGAACATCTAAACTAGCTTTTTGGAAGATTTTAGTTCTATCCCTTCGTTGCGCGTGGTTGTTCCCGCCGCGCATGGGGATATGGCGTGGAAATCTTCAACAATTTTTATACTTGGATGTTTTTATGTAAATTTTAAACAATGTAATGTATTTGTATTAAACTTTTCATGCGCAATGAAAATCTTACTTTGAATGTTTGCAATGGCCCGTGCTTAAGTATCAATCCCCACTCGTGCGCGCCCGGCTGTTTCCGCCGCTCAGGGCCGGGTGTGACAGATTGGTATCAGAGCACTGGTTATAGCGAACTAGGAAAAGAAGTTTTAACCTAGACTATAGCCGTTGGGGAATCGCATGAAATATTTTTCAAAGAAAATATTTTCAAAAGAAACTATACACACACTTAGGAACACGGGTCACACTGTCTAGTAAATAATGATAACATTATGTGCTCAGAGTACATGCGCTAAGTTTAATATATTTTCACTCTTTTAAAGCAAGAATGCCTCCAACTAAAGCCAAAGGAATTACCATGACACCCGAGGAACTCGCGGAAATAATCGCGCAAGCGATCGCAACACATGAGGCCAGCAAGGCCGAATCAAGTCAGGGTCGTCAGAATGAGACCCCAGAACCCGAATCAGGAGCCTTGGACAAAGGATGCTCCTATAAGACATTCATGGCCTGTAAGCCTTGGCCATTCAAGGGAACTGAAGGAGCCATTGGGCTCTACAATTGGATTGACAAGATGGAGACAGTTCTCTCCATTAGCAGATGTAGTGAGAACCAGAAGGTCCTTTACGCGACCTGCATGTTCCAAGAAGCAGCTTCATTTTGGTGGAAGCTTCAAGTGAAGACTTTGGGGCGAGAAGTTGCTCTTCACAAGACATGGGAGGAACTGAAGGAAATGTTGATGAGAAAGTTCTGCTCACGCGCAGAGATTCAGAGTCTGCAACAAGAATTCTGGAACCACACTATGGTAGGAACGGATATCGACGCCTACAACAACCGGTTCAACGAGCTTTGTCAGTTGGTGCCAGATATGGCAAACACAGAGGAAAAGAAGGTCGAGAGGTATATCTTTGGGTTGCCTCCTGTTGTTAGGGTTCCGCTCAACGCCGCAGCGCCTCCAACCTTCGATGAGGCGGTTGCGCGGGCCATCACCCTTACAAGGGATACGGTCCGTGCGGGTATGTTGACTACGCGCGGAAGCGAGCAGCGAACCTCTGACTCCAAAAGGAAATGGAACTCTCACCACCGAGGGTCCGACTCCAAGCAGCCACCGTTCAAGAAGCAGGAAAGCGCAAGGGTTTACGCGATCCAAGCCGCGGAACCATCAAGGAAGGGATACAGTGGGCCTCGCCCATGGTGCAACAAATGCAAGTACCACCACGAGGGTGAATGCGCAAGAATCGAATGTGCCAAATGTGGCAGACCAGGGCACAAGACGATGAATTGCCGTGTCAGAGAAGCTGGAGCCAGTGACAACTGCTACGCATGCGGAAAGCCAGGGCATTTTAGTCGGGATTGCCCGCAAAAGGGGAACCAAGCTCGCGGGAGAGCTTTTGTGATCGGTGCAGGCGAAGCTAAAGAAGAGCCGAATGTGGTAACCGGTACGTTTTTGCTTAACGGACATTTTGCATCTGTCTTATTTGATACTGGCGCTGACCTAAGTTTTATATCTGCTGAGTTTAAAAACTCCCTAGGCTTAGCAACCAGTAGGCTAGACACGCCTTATACTATAGAACTAGCCAATGGTAGGCAGTTATGCGCGAACGAAAGAACTGAAGAATGTGTAATAGTCATGGGAGGTCACGGGTTCAATATTAATTTGTTGCCAATAGACTTGGGAAGTTTTGACATTGTGGTAGGTATGGAGTGGTTAGTCGAGAACCGCGCGGAAGTTATTTGCCATGAGAAGCAGGTTCGGATCCCACTGTTGAACGGAGAAACTTTGGTAATTCAAGGGGAAAGAAGGGGAGTTGCGACGAAACTGATTTCGTGCCTAAAGGCGCGTAAGTGCCTAAGGAAAGGGTGCTACGCCTTCCTGGCGCATGTAGTAGAGAAGAAAGGTGATGAGCGAAGAATTGAAGACTTACCAGTAGTGCGCGAATTTCCAGAAGTTTTTCCTGAAGATTTGCCCGGATTACCGCAGCCGCGACAAGTAGAGTTTCGTATTGATTTAGTCCCAGGAGCTGCGCCAGTAGCTCGAGCGCCTTATCGACTAGCTCCATCTGAGATGCAAGAGCTATCCAATCAGTTACAGGAACTATTGGATAAGGGTTTCATACGCCCAAGCTTTTCACCTTGGGGAGCTCCAGTACTGTTTGTTAAGAAGAAGGATGGTTCGTTCAGAATGTGTATTGACTACAGGGAGCTGAACAAGCTGACAGTCAAAAATCGGTACCCTTTACCGAGGATTGACGACTTATTTGACCAGTTGCAAGGATCCAGTTATTATTCGAAGATAGATCTACGGTCAGGATACCACCAACTTAGGGTCCATGAGGAAGATGTGCCGAAAACAGCCTTCCGAACTAGATACGGCCATTATGAGTTCTTAGTGATGCCTTTCGGGCTAACTAATGCGCCGGCTGTATTCATGGATCTGATGAACCGCGTGTGCAAACCATACTTGGACAAGTTTGTGATTGTGTTTATAGATGATATTCTGATTTACTCTCGGACCAAGGCCGAGCATGAGCAACACCTGAGATTGATTTTGGAATTGTTGAGGAAAGAAAAGTTGTATGCGAAGTTTTCCAAGTGCGAGTTTTGGCTTAGAGAAGTTCACTTTCTCGGTCACGTTGTAAACGAGAAAGGAATTCACGTTGATCCTTCCAAAGTCAAGGCCATCGAAAACTGGGAAGCGCCAAAAACCCCAACTGAGGTGAGGCAATTCCTAGGACTAGCTGGCTACTATCGACGCTTCATTGAGAACTTCTCCAAAATAGCTCTACCTCTGACCGCGCTAACTCAGAAAGACAAGAAGTTTGTTTGGGGCGAAAATCAGGAAACAGCATTTCAAATGTTGAAACAGAAGTTATGTAGTGCGCCAATTTTGTCTCTGCCCGAGGGGACGGATGACATCGTCGTTTACTGCGACGCTTCACATCAAGGACTCGGATGTGTCCTTATGCAACGAGACAAAGTCATAGCGTATGCCTCACGCCAACTCAAGACCAATGAAAAGAACTACACAACGCATGATTTAGAACTTGGAGCGGTTGTCTTCGCGCTAAAGATTTGGCGCCATTACCTCTATGGTACAAAGTGTGTAATCTTTACGGATCACAAGAGCCTTCAACATATATTTGATCAAAAGGATTTAAACATGAGGCAACGAAGATGGGTTGAATTGTTAAACGATTATGATTGTGAAATCAAGTACCACCCTGGAAAGGCGAATGTGGTAGCAGACGCGCTAAGTAGGAAGGAGCGAATAAAAACGCTACGAGTCAAGGCTCTAAGGTTGACCATTCACGCAGATCTCTCTACCCGCATCCGAGACGCTCAGCAAGAAGCCTTGAAACCAGAGTTTGTTAAAAACGAATGCCTTGGGGGTATGGTTAAGAATTTGGAACTGAAAGAGAACGGCAATCTATATTTCGCTAACCGCATATGGGTCCCTCTCAAGGGAGGATTGCGCGAGCAGGTATTGAACGAAGCTCACAAGACGCGGTATTCCGTACATCCTGGCGCAGACAAGATGTACCAAGATGTTAAAACGCTGTATTGGTGGCCCAATCTTAAAGGCGCCATCGCGACGTATGTCAGTAAGTGCCTGACGTGTTCGAAGGTAAAGGCTGAATACCAGAAACCATCAGGGTTGCTTCAACAGCCAGAAATTCCCATGTGGAAGTGGGAACAAATCTCTATGGACTTCATCACCAAACTGCCAAGGACACCTGGGGGTTATGACACAATATGGGTTATTGTGGATCGGCTAACTAAGTCAGCGCACTTCCTGCCGATCAAGGAAACCGATAAGATGGAAAAGTTAGCCCGACTTTATATTCGAGAAGTAGTTTCAAAACATGGAGTCCCAGTGTCCATCATTTCTGATAGAGATAGTCGGTTCACATCAAGGTTTTGGAGATCGTTACAAGGGGCTTTAGGTACTCGTCTTGACATGAGTACGGCATATCATCCTCAAACGGATGGGCAAAGCGAGCGAACAATCCAGACATTGGAAGATATGCTACGCGCGTGCGCAATCGATTTCGAAGGTAGCTGGGATACTCATCTCCCATTGGTTGAATTTTCTTACAACAACAGTTATCACACAAGCATTAAGGCTGCGCCGTTCGAAGCTTTGTATGGGCGCAAGTGTAGATCCCCACTGTGCTGGGCTGAAGTGGGTGACAAGCAAATGACTGGTCCAGAATTGATCCAAGAAACAACAGACAAGATTTTTCAGATAAGGGATCGCCTTAAGACAGCGCGCGATAGACAGAAGAGCTACGCAGATGTGCGAAGGAAACCATTGGAATTTCAAGTAGGGGATAAAGTACTTTTGAAAGTCTCTCCATGGAAAGGAGTCCCCCGTTTCGGCAAGCGAGGAAAGTTGAATCCGCGCTACATTGGACCATTTGAGATCCTGGAAAGGATCGGTCCGGTTGCTTATAAGCTCCGTTTACCCGCCGAACTCAGTGGAGTTCATGATACGTTTCATGTGTCCAACCTCAAAAAGTGCCTATCTGACGAAACGTTGATTTTGCCGTTGGAAGAGATTCACATCGACAAACAGCTGCACTTCGTAGAAGAACCTATAGCAGTAACCGATTGGAAAGAACAAAAATTGCGCAGAAGCAGAATCAAGTTAGTAAAGGTTCAATGGAATTCGAGGCGTGGGCCTGAATTCACTTGGGAAAGAGAAGACCAGATGCGCATGAAATACCCACACCTCTTTCAGAGCATGGCTTCTGCCAGCAACGTCTCCTAAATTTCGGGACGAAATTTCGTTTAACGAGGGGAGAATGTGACACCCGGTAAATTCCCAATCCCTTAAACTAAGTAATCAACCTAATAATTAGGTGACTGTAAATATTATGCGCGCCATGTTAGTCAGCGCGTGCATTTGTTATGTGCGCCCTGCGCGAGCGCGCCATGTTAGTCAGCGCGTGCATTTGTTATGTGCGCCCTGCGCGAGCGCGCCATGTTAGTCAGCGCGTGCATTTGTTATGTGCGCCCTGCGCGAGCGCGCCATGTTAGTCAGCGCGTGCATTTGTTATGTGCGCCCTGCGCGAGCGCACCATGTTAAGAACCAGCGTGAGCATATGTTATATGCGCCATGCGCGAATGTTTTGGCTTTATGTTTTCATGTAACTTAACGATTATGTTGTCTATGGGTTGACCATCCCGCATGATGCTAAGGCGGGTGCATCCTAAATCGTTTATGCGCGTGCGGAAGGGAACTAACCTCCCCGCATGGCGGGAACATTGAGAGCCAGTTTGTCTGAAGCTCCAAGATGGAATTGACTTCAACATAACTGATCACTATGTTGAAATACCAAGACCACCTGGAGAATCTACAAATGAAACTCAATGTCCCTAACTGCGAGAAGGTTACGCACCTACCCGCAGCAAAGAAATGTCCTTCACGCAGAAAGCTATGCGCACAAAGTGATGCGCACAGAACACTTAGTCTATTCTCCAGACATAAGGAGATTACTCCCGCCCAAAAGGAAACAGTAGCGTGTTTCAGAGATTTTCCACTTTTTACTGTACACTGACAAAAGTACCTGAAAAAGCACACTGTAACATGAAAAGTCAACTGTCAGCCACCCTATTCTCACCAACCCCAGACCTGCATGTCCTGTCCAAATCAAATCAAGATCTTTTGTCCACTCCTCCACTTTTAAGTAAACAATAAACAATAATAATTTCCATACTTTATCATCATTACACCTAGATATGAAAAGATTTCAATCCCCTAAAGCAAGGGATTGTGTTCCCTTGAGTTTGCCTATAAATATGTAACCTAAATTATCACCCAAAACACACTTCAAAGAACTACAAACTTGCACTAATCCTCTCCCAAGCATCCGTTGTTTTCATTTCCGATCCTGTTACTAGGTAAGCCGAGAATATAACCCTGAGATCTACTTTCCAACCCTTATGTTCTCCCGTTTATTGATCTTAATACATATACTTCTTGTTATTTAATCGTATTCTAGACCTTCGATTCCGAGGCCAACACCAAGAAAACCCGAATCTCGATTAATCCCTTAACAAGAACCACAGGTGAGTCTCACAGCCCCTATTTTCACTATTTTCACTATTTTAAACTGTTTTCGGGGCGAGGGACACGTACCTAAATAATGTTTTATCATGGTATACTTACAAGCTATGCAAGCGATTATGTGTTTAAATTATATTTCATGATGAGCAATGCGAACGGTTATCTAAGGTTTTCGATGTATGTGCGCTAGAACTCGAGTAAGTGATCACTTTACCATTGGAACTCTAAGGGTAGGGACTGCTGGTTTGATCCACCCACTCGTAGGGGTCGCACCTCTTTGCATGGACGAGTGCCTAGTATGGTCATGGGGCAGTACTATGGGTTTGAGCCCGCTCGTAGGGGTCGCGCCTCTTTGCATGGACGAGCGCCTTGTTTTCCGGCACAACGTCCGCGCGTAACCCGCGGGACGGAATTATTATTTTAGCTCGTAGTGGCAGCGCCACTTTGCATGGACGAGCACATGTTCCTGAAACGTTCGCGCGTAACCCGCGGGACGGTATTACTTATTTTAGCTCGTAGTGGCAGCGCCACTTTGCATAGACGAGCACAGTTCCCAGAAATGTTCGCGCGTAACCCGCGGAACGATTTTATCAGAATATGTTGATATAACTATGTTTTACCAAGCATGTGTTTTAATGATGCTATCAGAATTATGTTTCAGAATGATTATGATGCAATACGATTTATCAAGTTGCAAAAACTTGTGAACTCACTCAGTTTATACTGATTCAAATGTTTTTACGTGTCTTTCAGGAGATAATTAGGTAGCGCATGGAGTCACACTTAGAGCACCTCACGCTGAACATCTAAACTAGCTTTTTGGAAGATTTTAGTTCTATCCCTTCGTTGCGCGTGGTTGTTCCCGCCGCGCATGGGGATATGGCGTGGAAATCTTCAACAATTTTTATACTTGGATGTTTTTATGTAAATTTTAAACAATGTAATGTATTTGTATTAAACTTTTCATGCGCAATGAAAATCTTACTTTGAATGTTTGCAATGGCCCGTGCTTAAGTATCAATCCCCACTCGTGCGCGCCCGGCTGTTTCCGCCGCTCAGGGCCGGGTGTGACAGTTGGCCATTCAAATAATAACAAAAAAAAAGGTATCCGATGCTACAATGGTTGGTACCCTGCCAATGACCCTGTATTGACGAGGTTATCAGCATGTGCATTGTACAACAAAATATAATTATAATATAAACAACAATAATATAATATAATATTTTTAATTATATTATATTGTGTAATAATATGCACGTGCATGTACAACGGGTCAATGATGGTTGAGGCATTGGTAGTGGCAACCCTAGCCCCAAAAGCACCCCTCCCAATCGCGGGCCACCAATGTCGCAACTCGTCACACGCGATCTCGTGAATCCTCTTAATATAAACCGGCTAACGTATCTCCTCCTGGGTGTACATGTTGATCGCTATGACGAACTGCTCCATCGAAAAGTATTGATTGACCCCAAACATGCGGAAGTGAATCTCTGCAACACGATGATCCACCCCCAGACCCATCGGCACCTCCGCCATTCCTGTCACACGTGGTTTGAAACAAAATTAAAAAGTATTTGAATATTTGTAAATAATCGCTATTAGGTAAATCAAGTTTGACAAATTAACTGAAAAAGTAAATACTTGAAAAGGAACGTAGAGTGAACCTCTAGTGTAAGCTACCATGGGGTGTGATGGTCCATGGTAAACATCCTAGACCATTGCGTACCATCCCCGATAAGAGTCGTAATCCGAGCCCTCTCGCTACAACCGTCAATAAACGCCCAACATATGATGGTGTTAGGCGAAGGCCTCATACGTTGGAACTACTGAACCAGTCGAATGAGCTAGAAGCGGGCTGAAACATTCTATAGTTATACAAATATAAATTATTGATTAAATATGAATTTAGGTGCTAAATTATTAAAGTAATTAAAGTTTGTTATAGAAGATATTTTGGAAAATTCCCAAAATGATCCTTTTTAGGATATAGATTCCCAAAATAACCCACCAAAAGTTAATTTTTCCAAAATTTGACAATCAAATTCGTCTCCCACGTGACATTGGGAATTTCCCCAAGAGATTTCACCAACCGATCAAAATCTGACACCTTTCATTTCTTCCAACTACCATGATATCTCAAATCAAATATGTATTACACGTTGTATTTCACATAAAAATTAACTTGATGAAAACAATCTTTTACGTGATGTTTGGGGTGGTTTCTATCTTGGACGTAAGTTTTCAAGAAAGTGGTCTTTGATTTTATTTGAAATTCATCTCCAAAGATGAATATCATCTTAATTTCATCTTCGTCACCTTCATCATCTTCCGGCCATAAACATAAAACCTACTTTCCGGCCACCAAAACCACCACCACCACTCCACCGCCGGTAAAAACGCACCGCCACTCCACTCATCGGTAAAAACCCACCGCCACCACCACTCCACCACCGACATAAACCCACCACCATCACTAGAAAACTTGAACACCACCAAGAACCGAATCAAACGAGTTCACAAGCGATAACAACAAAGATTTTCCCTCAGGCTCCACAATTTATTCAACCAAAACACACACAATTAGCAACTTAATTTCACAATTAACATCCGTAAACAACCCTACCATTATCAGTAAAAATATGCAGTGCAACAACACGGTCACCAGCCCAAGCATGTTTCACCAACGACCACGTTAGCAGCTCTCTACTCTACGAATCCAGCTTTACTCCGACCACCACCGTTCGTCCTCCAACCACATTCTGGTCTCTGTATTCTCCGTCAAGATCCATATTATAAACCCAGTTGTAGGTGAATCAAGATTCAGTTTTTACACATGGGTTTTGAATATCTTGATGTTTTAGACATGGGTTTTCATTATCTTTATCAGTTATTGAGAATTCCGGTAGGGATGGGCAAATTTGGGACTAGTACCGATTGGTACAGGTACCGGTACAAAAATCAGTACCGGTATTTCCCGATTCTTTACCTTCAATACCAGTACCGAACCGAAGATTTCGGTATCGATACCGGTACCAAAAGTTTGTGATTTTCGGGACCGAAACTTGTACGGTACCGATCTCATCCCTAAATTCTGGTGAAAACAGTGTGATTTGGTGAAAACCAAGATGGTGGTGGTGGCCGGAAAGTGGGTTTTATGTTTAAGGAGTATCCTTAACTATCGTCTAATTTATTATTCTATATATTTTCAATTTTTCATGGGCTTCCATATATTTTCCAACACATTGACATCCTACGCACAGTAAATCAATCAATCAATCAAGCCCTGTATATCCCATCACAAAGCACGCTATCGGTAGGGTCAGGGGAGGGTGGGATGTAGGCAAGTCTTTCCTCTATCCGAGAGAATAGAGAGGCTTTTTCCAGAGAGACCCCCGGCTCATAAAGCTACATACAGGTAATCATAGTAAACATATATCCTAAAAGCAAAAGACACTTAGCAATACATAGATAACAAACTACCAAAAAAGCAAGGAATCTGTAACCTACTAAGAAAAGGGCATAAGAAACAAAAAGCAGCATCAAAACAAAAAAATATTCATAAACAACAAGGATCAAGACTAGCCAACTAGACCCTAAATAGAAAGCTAAGCTAACTAGGTGCCTTCCCCTAGAAGTCGCTAACCTTAATCCTACATCTCCACGAATCTCTATCCTAGACCATGTCCTCAGAGAGGTGCAACTTTGTCAAGTCATGTCTAATTCTCTCATCCCAAGTCAATTTAGGTCTGCCTCTACTCCTCTTTCCTTCCACAATGAAGGCTTCCACTACTCTAACTGGCGCTGTTGTCGGTCTCCTCTTCACATGCCCAAACCATCTCAATCTCCCTTCCTTTATTTTCTCTGATATGCTAACTATTCCTAATCTTTCCCTAAAGACCTCATTTCTAATCGTATCTAATCTAGTGTGTCCGCACATCCACCTCAGCATCCTCATCTCTGCCACCTCCATCCTGCGCTCCTGTGTCTTCTTGATGGCCCAACAGTCTGTTCCATACAACATTGCAGGTCTAACTGCGAGTCTATAGAATTTCCCCTTTAATTTAGATGGGAACCGCTTGTCGCACAAAACCCCAGTGGCTGCTTTCCACCTACACCATCCAGCTTGTATGCGGTGGGTTATGTCACTGTCTATCTCTCCATTGCTTTGGACAAACGATCCTAGATATTTAAACTTCGTTATCTGCGGAACCACATGGTCCTCGATAGTGATCTGGGTGTCCTCGCTATCACCAACACCACTGAAGTCACAACAAAGGTACTCTGTCTTAGAGCGACTAATTCTTAAACCTTTATCCTCTAAAGCTACACGCCACTCCTCTAGCCTTTCGTTCAAGCTTTGTTTAGTCTCAGCCACTAACACAATATCATCCGCAAAGAGCATGCACCATGGGACAGTCTCCTGAATCGACTTGGACAGCTCATCCATGACTACCGTGAAAAGAAACGGGCTTAACGCCGATCCTTGGTGGAGTCCCATCTCCACCGGGAAAAAATCAGTATCTCCTACCGGCGCACGAACACTAGCTTTAGTCCTGTCATACATATATTTAATTAAGTCTATATACTTTCCAGGTAATCCTCTACATTCTAAACTATCCCAAATTAGTCTGCGTGGCACACTGTCATGAGCTTTTTCAAGGTCGATGAATACCATATGTAGGTCCCTCTTTTTCTCCCTGTACTTCTCCATTAATCTTCTCAATATGTGTATCGCTTCCGTGGTTGACCGTCCTGGCATGAAACCAAATTGGTTAATCATAACCTACGTTTGTAAACTAGCTACTAAACACAACCTGATCCAAGCCTGCACAATAAGCATACTATCCTTCACTTAATAAAATACCTACAGAACAACCATTCAACCACAATATAATGCACAAAAAAATTCAGTTGCATTTATCCTTAACTACCATCCTACACATCTAACAACGAAGTTCCTACATACTAAGCATACTATCTTACCACTATTATATACGATCCTACACAGCTAACAATGGAGTTCCAACACATTAAACATATTGTCTTACACACAATATTATAGTACTTTGTGCTTTGTATTCCATGTTTTGCTTTATAATCCACCACGATCATATAACCAAAAATAAGAAAATCAAACATAACATTTAATTTAAAAAAATACACTCTAGCATTACAGTGTATGTAAACTGGTGATCGACTAGAATTTTTAGTATAATTTATTCACAATTTTATATTGCAGATCATATAAATAAAAAAAATTGGTTACGAAGTAGCATCGATAATTCACAAACAGTGTAATAAATTGTAGAATGATATATTGGGTTCCAATGAGATCATTTTAATAATGTAGGCATGAATGGTGGGAACGGACGAATACATAAATGTTTTACTTAATTTTCCATATTCACAATAGACTAATTTACCTTTTTTAATTAAAAGCCAATAAAAGTAAGAAACCAATAATTACAATATTGTCATAATTAATATAGTACATTGATCAACAATTAGGGTTATAAATCATTTTTCGCACTTCTCGTATTAAAATGATTTGTCTCTTGAACCACCCTATATATATAATATATATATATAACTACTTAGATGTTTATAAAACATAAACGAACGAAAATACATCAACGTAAATAAACGAACGTAACCGGATGCTCAAGAACATAAATGAACAAACAAAATGCATGTTCATGTTGGTTCGTTTTTTAAATACACGAAGATGAACTTCCAGCCAAACAGTTCGTTAATGTCGGTTCTTTTATAGGCTTAAATTAGCATATAAGCTGACTGGAAATACATCTAGAAGCTATAATAAATAGCGTATATTTTTAGAGTAGTAATTATAGAATATTTATATAAACGCTTTTAGAAAACTTTCTGTATTTACATGCTCTAATTAACAAAACTAGAAGAAAGAATAAAACATAATCCTAAAAGGGTCATATGGGTCACACGGGTTAAAAGTCGTCTGAAGTTTCTTGCATTGTGTTTTGGTAATCATGCTAACGGGTTCGCGTTGTCCGACCTAACCTTGACAGAATTTTATTAATACCTTGATAGAAGATGAATGTTATTTTAGCTCCATCGTATCCTCAAAATATAATTTTTCTAATAAAGAAGATTACTGATACAGTGTTTGATTAAATAAACTAAGAACAGACACAAATCCCTTCAACAACTTACAAAACTTCCACTTAACAACAAAATTCTCCCTAATTAAGGGGAATATTAACATAGAGTTTCTAATTGTTAGATGAAACGAAGGATTTGATAAAATATGCGAGAAAAAAGTTTCTCAAGACGGTTTATTATCATTATAGTATCACTTTCAAATGACGGCTTCCAATTATTACCCATTTTAAAATGAAACTAATATATATATATATATATTGTTTTTAAGAGAAAATATTGATCCTTTATATATAACACAAACCGAACTACAGCTGGATAATGGGTAAGCGAGCAACAAGCTGCACCGCTATCCCCTTTTGAATCGCAAAGCCTATTCTACTAAATATAAATCCTTGGTTCCTCGGGCTCTGGGAGTCACTGTGGATCACCTTCTGCACCCACTCCAAGAAGCGAACCGCCTCGGGAGCTAGGGATCCAAAAGTGTCGAAGGCAAATTGAATGAACACGTGCTGATTCTCCAAACACGATGTCTCAAAATTTTATGTATAAATACAACAAATACATACAAAATAATAAGAAAATCACGAACTAAACATCATACTAGAAAAATATAATAAATTAATAATTCTCCTAAAAATGAAATGATAACACATGACTTGCCCATTTCAGATAGGCGTGGAACTAGAATTGGCCTATAGAAATTCAATTACATCAATTTATTAAAAGCTCAATTCACTATCAAGCATAAAATGTTCGGTTTAAGTGTTCAACGGTTTGGTTTAGGTTTACGGAAAGCAAAAACCGTTACACACGGTTCGGTTCACGGTTTGACCTTAAAACCGCAAAAACTGGACTGTGAACACCTTACTCTTAAGTAAATTTACAAAATTTATAAATAATTTAAAAAATATACAACGTTGCCATAAATAAATATTAAATTACATTATGTATGTGTTTTTAACAAGTTTTATCTTTTATTAACAACTTATTATTCCTCAAAAAAAAGTAATAATCACATTTTCATTATAATATTCTTAATTATTTTTCAACGAAAAGAATCATGTTTTCTTGTTTTCGCCATCAATCTCAGACCACATACATGATAAAGTTGACAACTTTTTCATCTTTTACACGTCATTGATAAATTTAATGCAGTAGTGAAGTCAAAACACAAATGTGTTATTTCTCATAATCAAGGTTATTGAATACGTCTTGTAGTCGTAATTGTCCGAAAACATACATTTGTCACCCGAATGTTGGATAGTAATCAAACGAATTTCATGTTTGAATACAATTTCCTGAAGTTGTTTTAAGTCTATTTCATCATTTGTACACACATATGTAAATGGTTCTAGTAATGCCCATTTTCCCACACCAAGATTTTTACACAACAAAGGAATCCAAAAGGCCAAAAAATAGATTGATTACCTTGATTAGACGATTTTCATTGTCAAATAGATTTTGACACACCGTATAACATATTTTTCGACCTTCAAAAACAGCAGGACAGCTAGTGAGATACTAACCGAAAATTCCTAACCTAATTACACATTCGCAAAATGTTTCCTAGAACCGTAAAAACAAAAAAACACTTCCTAACATTCATCAACAAAGGTATAACCTAATAACACCAATCTTGAACAAGACCACACTGTACGAACAAAAAAACCCTTCATTTTTTGTTGCTTTTTGAGTGATAAAAAGGGTGGTGTGTACCTCGGCTCCTATCACAAGTCTTACACATGAGTTCCATCAATAATCAGCTTGAAGAAACTTCTCATAAGCTGTTCCGGTTAGAGTCTTGTTAACTTCATCAAAGTTTTCTATGTGTTCCGATAACACCCCTTTGTGTATTTTCACCTGTTGACTAGTCAAATTCATTTGTGGCAGCTTCAGAAAGTCTTCAACTTCTATGAGCTTTTTCTGCGATCGTTACAACGAAAAAGTATTTTACTTTATCGACCATGTAACAAACTTATAACACGTTTATATTTTTTTCACATATTTACCATGAGTGAACATACCCAATACCCATCAAGTTTCTTAACAAGACCGGACCACAAAAGTTTTCTTTGGTAATACTTTTCATAATGATAGCTGTGCATTACATCTTTTTTTTACTTTTTTACCAACAATGTAATGAACTAATAAATACTTTAGAAGTTTTCTTTCTTTTTTTAACTTTTTTACCATGAGTGAACATACCCAACAAGTTTCTTGAACAAGATATTCAGAACTAAATAGGATTTCTTTGTGGCTAGTACTTTGTGCAATGATAGTTGTACATTGCCCTTTTCTTTTACTTTTTTACCAACCACGTAATGAACTAATAACAAGTTCACAATGTTTTCACTTTTTTACCCTGAGTTCTTGGACCAGATCATAAGAAAGTTTTCTTTATGGGTAGTATTCTGTGCAACGTTGTACATTACAACTTTTTTTTTATCTTTTTACCGACCATGTAATCAACTAATACCAAGTTTTCATGTTTTTTTTCAAATATTTACCAAGAGTGATCATGCTTATCAGTTTTCTTGGACAAGATCAGAACTAAAGAGGTTTTCTTTGTAGGTAGTATTTTGTGCAATGATAGTTGTACATAACAGAAGAAAGAATAGGATTCTTACGGTGGGGTCTTTGATGAGATCTTCATAGTAGATAATAATGTGGCGAGTGCTGTTGAAGTAGTCGAGTGCCTTTATGGCACTTGATTCCATTCCTCTTAAATCCGATTTCAAGGATGTTATATTGAGTTTAGGCTTGTATTTTGAAAGTAAAGAAGCCTAAAAAACAATAAAATTCAAAACACATTTACTTATAAGGTTAAAAATAATTTTATTAAAGATTTGAGAGATTGTTGAAAGGAAAAAACCTCTTCGTCCGAGTGTACATGAGAAACGTGTACTCCGTTTAGAAGTTTGGCATCTTTATCATAGACATTTGCAAGCATTGAAACCAATCTACGCAACAAGTTTCTACGCAAGAGGAAAATTACGTTAACACCCCTGTCGTTGAAGTATTGTGTTATCTCTTTAGGATGTTGCGTCAATCCCTGCATTTTAGAAATACAATGGTTTTTACAATACGATATGATCAAATCACAATTCTTTTTTATTGCAAACGTGAGAACTTGTCACCAGAAAACTCACAGGCCCAACCCACCAGTACCTAAGACGTTTACCACTCTTAGATCACAATATTATAATTGCAGAATAACCACTATCTTCACGACCTGGCAGATTGCCGGCATGGAACCGATCCGGTTAAGCCTATATATTCCTCACTTGAACCAGCTGCTTATTGGTCAGGCCAGTGAACCAAAGAATGGTCGGACCGGATTTCCGATAAGCTTTTTTCATTCTTTTACTTTCAAAATATCATTTTATGAGTTGACTCCATATTTTATTTATTCAAGTCTTAATATTTTACAAGGTTTAGAAAGAAAAGCGGAAACGAGCCTCGGGGCGTTTTCTGTTAGACTCCTGAGGCGTAAGCCTCGAGGCGGACTGAGGCGTAAGCCTCAAAACATTATTAAAAAAATATTTTAAAAAATTATATAATCTATAGCAATCACACTTTTAACATAAAATAAACATTAGGAATATTATAAAACCTAATTTAGCAATAAACAAATATCATAAAATAGTTCAACAACCTAATTTAATACAAAACAAATATCATAAAATAGTACAACGTAATTTAATACAAAACAAACATCACAAAATAGTTCAACAAAACACAAACATCACAAAGTACTTTTTTGTTGTTGTGACTGTGTCTGTGTTGCTTCTTGTCGTGAAAGGAGAAACACCTATTAAACCCTGATTATTATACAGTTAAACGATGATGTTTTTTAAGACCCATAACAGTAAATGTTGGGTTGGCCACCAATTATGTCTACTTAGCACTAAATGGGTCAAAAAAGGTCCAGAATAAAAAAAAATGGCATATTTCACAACTACTAGTGAGGCTTAAGCCTCACCACCTCAAACCGCCTCGCAAAGGTCGAGGCTTAGGTTTCAGCATACCTAATGAGGCTAAGCCTCTTATGCGTTTTCCCCCCGAGGCGTATGCCTTGAGGCGCGCCTCGGAACGCCTTTTTAAACCATGATATTTTATTACAATTTCAATTCACACCAAAGCATAAAGTCTGTTCATACTTTGTTTTGTATTGTGTATACACATGCACACATACAATAACTTTTATATTATTAAGGACGTCATCCAATTCTTAGATCCAGTAGTACCAATGAATCGGTGAGACGATTGGTTCACTGTCTGGTCTGACTATGAAAACATTTAGAATAACAAAAATTGGTTATAAGAACCTTAAAAGAATTAAAGAAATCTAAGACAGGTACCTGATTAAGCATCCACTTGAACCCAATTGCAGCTGAACACTCGTTCTTGGAAGAACTCGTAAACCAATCCAAATTATAAACTTTATCAAGTGTTTTAACGATCGTTGAAGCATTATCCCTCCTACTTTTTGGCCCAAAAATCTCACCATTTGAGCTCATATTCATATGACTATTTAACAAAGTCTCAAACCATCCACTTCCCGATCTTTGCATCGACACAATCACAAATAAACGAACCGGATTCCCAGCACACTCTGACCTGGAAAATCAAGTTAACAATTTTATTTCAGAAACTAATTATGTCACACGTTTTAATAAACGGCTAAGATTGTTTTTGGTAAAAAGATTTACCTATTGAATGTTTTTGGCTTCGGGTAATGCAAGTACGGGATTTGAGACCGGTCAACAACAGTGTTGTAACAGGGTCGTTCAAAGTCTTGAAAGAATAAAAACTTGTTCTTGTTTTGTAAGTTCATTTGCTTCAAACAAATTGAACATATATAAATACCACACGCCATTGCAAATGCTGATAGCATTAATCTCAACACAAATGAGGCTTTTTTAGGCGGTTTGATTGTAAGAGCATCCTGTAAATCAAAGAAACTAATTCATGACAAAGTGTTTACCTTAAAATCAACAAAAGAAATTAATTTATAAAGTTGCCTTAAAAATCAATCGACAAAGTCAACACTAATGCCAGAATAAAAATTAATGTTTGTTTGTTAACGGTATAATAAAACAGTTCACAAACAAACATAACTGGACATGGATGAACTGACATAACCTACCTAAAACCAGTTAAAGGTAATGTGTTGGTCTAAAAAGTTGATTAAAACTAGACCAGATTGGAAAAGTTTAGATGAATATACTACCGAAGATAAACACGATCGAACTTAAATATAATGAGCATTATCAAACTAGGCAAACAAACATTCACGTACATAGATGGTAAATAAACAAGACGTAACAAGTTCATCATTCGTTTATTAAATAAAGGAACTTTCAGCCGAACAGCTCAGTTCATTTACACCTACCCATAGGGATTATAGATTTGGAAGTTTAATGAAGGTACATTTAATTTGCAAATGTAATTGAATGCATAAAACCCTAAAATATCCATCGTTTTCACATGAAGATGGTGATTCTTGAAAGTCTTAACAAAGCAACATGTATTTATCAACAAACAAATTATTTAGTAATAAAAAGAGAAGTGACACAGTCATCTAACCCAAGATTAAACATTCATGAAAAATAAATAAAGAAAAAGAGAGTACCTTGTTAAAAGAACAGAGGAGTTCGGCCATTAAGCCCTTCAAAAACCAACCAAGATCTTGTTTGTGGAAACAATAAACATACAATACAATACACGTTTAGTTTAGAGAGAGAAAGAACCCTAGGCGAAAGAAACAAGGGTGGTGTTTCTAGTAAACATCAATGGAATGGAAAACAAAACAAAACCCAGCTGGGGGAGGGGGGGTATTATTATAATAATAATAATAATAATAATAATAATAATAAAATAGGGTTAATTGTTGAAATCTGGGACGAAATTAAACAATGAATGAGAGATTTGGGATAATACCCAAATGGAATTGGAATTGGAATTGGAATTGAAAGAAAGACTACAATTGCAAATGCGCGTTCAGAGAGAGGGAAGGTTGAATGATTTGACTTTTGTAGCAGCAGGTGTCTCGCAGGAAATTACTCATGCTGCCCACGAACTATATTTTATTCTCACATATGTATGTATCATGCCCATGCCATGGGTGTGATAATATATATATATATATATACAGATTTTATTAGTATTATTTTGCAAGTTTTAGATGTGTCCCTTGTTTCATAACTTTTCTAGATGGGCTCTTACTATTTTCATTCATTAAATTATATTACTTTACAGATCAATAAACTTATTTTAGCCACGATATATGTCAACTCTCAAGTGCGGAGAAGAGAGATGGAGAGGGGTCCGAATGTGAAGAAAGTAGTGAGGAAAGAGGAGAAAAATATGTGACCCTAGGCGGATGAAAGGAATTAAGGAAATGTGTATGTATGTGTGAGAGAGAGAGAGAGAAGAGCACTATAATCTATAATGGTGGTGTTGATGCCAGAAACATATTAATAACTCTAATTATGTTGATAAAATGGTTAAAATCTTGCTGCCCCACAATAGAGGATTCATGATTATGACATTGGTGATGACGTTACTAGAGTTATAAAAGTATATAAGAAAAAAAAAGATATCTTTTTGTAAGGCCCCGTTACCGGTAACCCTACTTTCATGTTGGATTTACTCATAAACACAGTTCTAAATATCAGAGTTAATTAAAACATTTACGCGGAATATAAAACTTTCATAAAACATTACAATATTTCATAACTTGTCTCAAAACGTCCTTTGTCTTTCACATTAAAACATTAAAATTAAAACATCGTAAGTCTTCAGATGCCAGGCTCTTATTCTTCTGCCATGTGTCCCCGCTCAAGCCAGCTGTCTCATCCTACTCACCTGCGTGCATACTAAAAGTCAGCTACGCTGGATGAGTTCTAGTTAATCACATAATCATACAATACATTCTTTACACTTCATACTTAACCTCTTAACTTTCTTTCATACACACTTAAGTGCTTTTACTTTCATTTTTACCTTCATACTTTCTTTACATACATAATCATACGTTTTAAAGAGCCTTTCGCCCTATAACCTCACAGATATTATAAGGGCCTGGTCCCTAGTTTTCGAATATTAGAAGGGTTCGATTCCCTAACATCACAGATATTATAAGGGTCTGGTCCCTACCATCACAGATATTATAAGGGTCTGGTCCCTAGTTTCGAATATTAGAAGGGTTCGATTCCCTAACATCACAGATATTATAAGGGTCTGGTCCCTAACATCACAGATATTATAAGGGTCTGGTCCCTAGTTTTCGAATATTAGTAGGGTTCGATTCCCTCTTCGTTCCATACATTATACCCCGAGTATTTTTAGGGCTCGGTACCCTTTTCGTAACCATACAACCATACATCATACCTCGAGTATTATTAGGGCTCGGTACCCTTTTCGTAACCATACAACCATACATCATACCTCGAGTATTATTAGGGCTCGGTACCCCTTTTCGTAACCATACGACCATACATCATTATTCCTTCTTTTATTATCTCTATCACGT
The DNA here is from genome assembly GCF_021521415.1 of Bidens hawaiensis. NCBI lineage: Eukaryota > Viridiplantae > Streptophyta > Magnoliopsida > Asterales > Asteraceae > Bidens > Bidens hawaiensis. The sequence continues at coordinate 184,796 of NW_027496611.1, forward strand.
TCATACGCATAAGCATTCATATTATACTTACCTTATACATAGCATTACAACCTGACAGTACGTGCAATATCCGAAGATCGTTCACGTACCATCAAGCAATCATTCTTACATAACACATATATCACATAGGGCATACACTTATCACTTAGGATAAATGTATTAACAACACATCAAGTATGCACACAGCCCCGAAAACATAACAAGGAATGGGGCTAGAAACTCACCTGAACACGGTTACGTTCACCGTTAATCGTAATTCCTTTCTTCAGTTGTGCACGGCTGACTGTATAACAAGTATACGTATCAATTAACTATCACTTCTCATAATGTATGTCTATCTTTATATGACCCACAACGAACGGGGGTCCGGGGGCAGCGCCCCTGGCAGCGGGGTCTAGGGGCGGCAGCCCCTAGCAGGGTCCAAGGGGCAGAGCCCCTGGCTGGGGTCGAGCTGCCAGGTCAGCTTGGAAAAATTTTATTTCCATTAACTGTCTTAACACATTTTTCATTAGATTTTTAATTTATTTTCTAATCGAACTTGGCTTTAGGCGAAGTTAAACCTTAGGCGAACTTAGCTTTAGGCGAAGTTGTCATCAGGCGAACTTGGCTTTAGGCGAAGTTAAGCCTCAGGCGAACTTAGCTCTAGGCGAAGTTGTCATCAGGCGAACTTAGCTTTAGGCGAAGTTGCCATCAGGCGAACTTAGCTTGCAGGCGAAGTTCATCAGGCGAACTTGGCTTGCAGGCGAAGTTCATCGCTTTGAAGGCGAAGTTGCCCAGATGAAGGCGAAGTTGCCCAGATAACCGCAGTTTCGGTTTCTGTCCAACATTTCGAGCGATTTTAACACCCTTGTTACGGTTCAACATCACCCACTACGCTTCCCGACCATTTTCGGTCGTTTATACACTAAAGCTCGGATCTTTAAACTTCAAAGATCAAGAATCATACATTTTTGAGCTTGTTTGGGTCTTGTTTATTTGCTTAATCACAACTAGTCTCTCTCTCTCACACTCTCGGATCTCGCCTCTCTCTTCCGGCCGCCGGCGGTTGAGGTGTGTGGTGTGTGTGTTTTGGAAGTGTTAGAGAGTATGGTAAAAATGAAGATATTTTGGGATTTTGGGGGTATTTATACCCCTGAAATCCCATTCTCATTTAACCCATCTCAATTAATCCAAGTCCAAGACCCGCTCCTTACCCGATATTAATTAATTACGCGAAATCACTAAACATAACTTCTTTTATTTATCATTAAAATTTTAGGATGTTACACTTTTGGTTGTCTATAATGTCTACTTTAAAATAGAGTTTATCATATTTTTTACAAAGGAAATCTCATTGAATTTCTGAATTTCTTTCATAAACTTTTGTTTTTCACCACTTCATGATTGTGCCATTTATTTAGGCAAGAAAAAAGATAACTTTTGCTTACAATAGAATTCATCATAATTTTAGAAAGGAAAAGGAATTTCTAAAAAATTCATATTTTCCAATTTATCAAACCGTGAATCTTGATTATTTTTGTGTTATAAATATAAAATTACTTAGATACACTCCACAATACAATCTCATACATATGCGGTTGTTAAAAATATTCGTCGCTCATTCGACGCTCGCTTAAAAATTACTTGAAAAGTGCTCGTTCGATTTCGGCTCGGTTTGAAAATGAGCTATTCTGCTCGGTTCAGTTTTAAAACATGCCAATTATGAGCAAGGCCTTGCTCGGTTCGATTCGCTTCGGTCGCTTTGCTTGATTTATTTTTTAATTATTAATTATATATATATATTTAATGTATATATATATATATAAAAATATACAATATTTATTAAGTTTTTAAAATTTTCTTTTTTAGTGTTGACTTTAAAGGTAAAAAATAAACTTTAGCTGCTCATTTTATATATATGTTCTTGTTAACTGTAAGTTTTAGACATTTTAAACCTTGCACGTTTAGACACTTTAGAATTGAAAGTCGTAAACTAATATAGAGTAGTAACAAACTTTTATCATTGCATCAATTAGGTTACTGAAACTTTTTTGTCTCAATTAGGTTACCTACAATTTTTTTGTCTCATTTAAATCACTCAAGTTTCACATATGTACTAATTATACGGTTTTTATCATTTAGGTAGATAATTATGTTGACGTAACATATTTTTCATTTACAAAATTTGGTAAACGGTGATGTGGATCGATAATATGGAATTTAAAATTAGTAACACGGATTTTATTAATTAAAGAAATTGACAAATTAAAAAACATGTTCTCTAAAATTATTAAAATATAAAAAAATTACGTTTGTTTCTCGAAATGCACCATATTTCAGTTTTGTTATTATTAGACATACTTTTTTTGTTAAAATATTTTTAGTTTTTAAAGTTCATACACTAATTAACTTTTTATCATTTAAGCTTAAACGTATGGTTAAAATTCTAAAAAAAAATAAATTAAATTCATCTAACATTAATTTAGTCAAATGATATAATAATTAGTCGTTCAAAAAATGATAATTCAAAAAGATAACAACTAATTCATCATATAATTTAATTGAGACAAAATAAATAAATAAATAAACGTTTGTGAGTAATTGAGACAAAAAAAAGTTTGTGAGTAACCTAATTGAAACAAATTAAGTTAAAGTAACCTAATTGGTACAATAGTTAAAGTTTGTACGAAATCAAGCAAAACCAAGCATAAAAATATCCCTCGTTTTTTTAAATTCAATCCGTCCGGTTCGGCTCGTTTTCAAACCAAACCAAGCATGAGTAAGTCTACATTCAGTTCGGCTTGATTCGTGAACAAATACATTGATAAATAGCTGTAACTGAATATATAGTAAATAATATATTTCTATTTTATGTTTACTAAATGTGCACATGTTGCTTTGTTTGTGAGTTTTCTTTGGATTTTTGCACATGACCACCTTGAAATCCATCCAAGATCCGTGAATTAACTATTAGTTCTAGATGATCTTAAGATCAATTAATAATTCAAATGCTTTCTTTGTGTTTTTCACTATAAGCTGCATCCCAGAATATTACTTTTTTTTTTTTATGAATTTCTACTTAATTTCTTAGTTAAAGTTCGTATGCATGTAGGATAATTTGTACTCCTCCCAATATTATGTGGACAAAAACCAGTTCAGATAAGCCAGATAAACGACTCAAACGAGAACAATTACCATGTACAGGCTCTTCACCTCCTGTACATATAATGGTTAATGATCCGATTTTCAGTTCTTAGACTAATAATTTTTAGTTTCTAGTCAGGTTTGATCCAAAAATTTTACTGATTCATAAAAAAATATTGCTCAAGTCAAACTGGCTCAATTGTAACTGGTCAAAGATTAAGTAGAAATGAAAATCCTATGTATTATAAGTAGAAATGAAAATCTTATGTAGTATAAGTTAAAAATTGAGCAAATCGATAGATAAAAAGGAAAAAAGCAAGATAAAAGAGTAATAAAAGTAATGCCCCTATCCATTTTCTTTGATTTATTCTTATCACGGCGAAAAATTTACGGACTTATCAATAACATACTAGCCGACGAGATTAGATAAATCGTTATGCATGTGATTTTAAAGAGCCGATGACATATTGGTCTAGTAGCATCAGGTATTTGTCACCATCAAAGTGGTGCGAGTTCGAGTCCTAAAAAATAAATATTATGTGTGTTTTAGAAATAAATGTTAGAAGCGTATACGTTTGTCGTTAAAAAGATTATCTTTAAAGCGGTTATGAACTAAGACTTTTTAAAGAGAAATAATGTTAAAGGTTATGATCTAAGATTTTATTAAAGAGAAATAATGTTAGAGGTTATGATCTAAGACTTTTTTTAAAAGAGAAATAATGTTTTACCATCCTGTTGAAAGATTTACTATTGACTTCTTATGCAGTATAAGTTAAAGAATGAACAAATCGATAGATAAAAAGGAAAAAAACAAGATAAAAGAGTAATCAAAGTTATGCCCCTATCCTTTATCTTTGATTTACTTTTATTGCGAACTTATGTTACCGAAAAATTTACGGACTTATCAATAATATACTAATCGACGAGATTAGATAAATCGTTATGCATGTGGTTTTAAATTAGAGTTGATGGCATATTGGTCTAGTAGCATCGGGTATTTGTTACCATCAAAGTGGTACGGGTTTGAGTGCTAAAAAATAAATATTATGTGTGTTTTAGAAGTAAATATTCGAGACGTATGTGTTTGCCGTTAAAAAATGATGTTTACAAGATTATTATCTAAGACCTTTTTTTAAAGAGAAATAATGTTTTACCACCCTTTTGAAAGATTAACTATTGACTTCTTAGTTCTTATATTATTTATATATTATTGTAGCATATATTTATTCAAATAATCTTTAGATTCTTATTAACAAGCGGTATGAGTCTTAAAATCAATTAGTGGATTATTTCAAGATGGAGATAAAAAAAGTATAATATACACTATTTATATTTGAATATTATACATATATAGGTTTACGTTAAAGAAAGAAATTAAATTATTACAAGAAATGAGATAAATGAATATGAGCCACTAGTTTAATTTTAAACTTTAAATATTTAAAAATAAATAAAAAAGATGTAAATGGAACAATAAATGTACTCTCTCTTTCCAATTAATACAACTAATATAACCAAAATAAATTTCTTTCTAATTAATATATCTAACTAGTTTAACTATGTTAATTTTTTTTTGAACGGCCAACTAAGTAACGCCGGGTACATACTTTAGTTTTATTTTTATTTACACATTATTCATTTTATTCAACATAAATACAATTTATTCATATAATACTATTCTTTATATTAAAAAATAATTTCCACTCAATTTATTAGCATGTTTTTTAACACTAAATATCAAAACATAATATATATTTTTTTCAATTGGTATGCCTATAAAAATTATTGTCATAAATAATAATAAAAATATCATACAAATGTGTCCATTAAATGTAAACAATAAATATACAAACTACACAAAGTTATATAACTTACACTTGTTTTGAGCGATAAAAACGTACAACATACAAAAAGCATACAACTTACATATGGAATTCGACATCAACAATTATATAAACTACACAAAGATACACATATCCTACACATGCGTAGGTTATATGTTTTTCGTATGTAGGTTATATTTTTTTTTATTCTTAGAACAAGTGTAAGTTATATGTTTTTGTGTAGGTTGTATATTTTTCATTGACATTTAATGCAAACATGTGTAAGATAGTTTTTTTTATTATTCATCACAATGTAACTACGTGTTGATAGATATTGATATGTTGAGTTTGAAGAAATTGGTTTTGAATAAAAAGAAATTAATGTATGAATAAATTGTATTTGTGTAAGATAAAATTTTCGTGTGTAGATTATATTTTTTTCGTGTGTAGGTTATATGTTTTTGTGTGCGTGTGTATTTCATTGATAATAAATTTTGTGTGTAGGTTATATGTTTTCCGTGTGTAGGTTATATGTTGT